>NC_058130.1:312596030-312613321 GCF_016433145.1 Gracilinanus agilis | reverse complement strand
GCATGGGTCGGGGTGGACATGATTGGGGATGTGGACTCGAAACTACCACACGAATGCAACCACCAACAATTTGGAAACAGGTCTTGATCAAGGACACATGACAAAACCAGTGGAAATGTGCGTCGGCCATGGGTGGGGGGATAGCAGGGGGTGAAGAGGAAAGTAGGAGCATGAATCATGTAACCATGTTAAAAATGATTATTAATAAATGTTTATTAAAAAAAATGTACCTGATTAACACACTGATATCTGGAAAAAAAAATATATGGGTCCTTCTGGGTTCACTAGATTATCCATGAAACTAAAGCCTCCAATTCATTCTTATTGCTCTAATCCGTGTGCTTCTCTGCTTCTGTTAGGCTCCCTTCTATTGACTCAATCCCATGGTCTGTCAAGTCAGATAGAAGGGAACTACACCAGAAGCCCAGGTCTTGGTGAGCTTGACATCACTATCACTGAGAGGTCAGTTTGGACAG
Organism: Gracilinanus agilis; assembly: GCF_016433145.1. Taxonomy (NCBI): domain Eukaryota; kingdom Metazoa; phylum Chordata; class Mammalia; order Didelphimorphia; family Didelphidae; genus Gracilinanus; species Gracilinanus agilis. The sequence continues at coordinate 312,612,845 of NC_058130.1, read as the reverse complement.
CTTATGTCCAGCTCAGGATTTCTTTGATCAACCCCCACCCCACTGCCATCCCCATCTCATTTCTGTTACTTCAGTCCCTGTTGAGGCTTCCAAGCAGTCATTTAGCTAATCAAGCATATACAAATGACCTATACAGGTAGAAAGGAGAAAGGTACCCAATAAATCAGTCCTAGAACCAGGCCTGTCCTCTTCCACCCTGATCTCAGCTCCTCAGAACTCTCCCTCTACCCTTAGTGCTCATTTTTGGAATTTTTGCACTGGAGATCTTCTGATTGGCTGATTCCTCCTAGAATCTTCAATTTAAGGAGAAAATTCAGGCCAAAGATGTCTTCCTCCCTCTCTGGGCTGCAAGAGTGATTCATCTGCATAAGACTGTTTCTCTAAACCAGGTGCCTCACCTCTCAACCTTTTCAGCTCCCTTTTCTATATGGTCTTCCCACATTAGAATGCAAACTCCATTAAGTAAGGGATTGTCTTTCTTTCTGTGAGAAATAAAGACATCTCTGGGCCATAATCCTGAGCTGAAGATCCAAAGTTTAATTGTGGTCAATTAAAGCTGATGTCTCACCATGTCCAGCCTGTGGCAGACCCTCTTTCAATCTTCAGCAGTGTGTTTTATAGGTTTCTGATAGTTAATTAGTCCAAGTCATTAACAAGACAGAAGATCCATGGGATGTTAAGAAAAATTCAATGGTGTTGGGAAACAAGGGTTTGGAACATTTGATATGAAGTCCCAAGTTCAGTAAAAGGTTAAGAAAAGAAAATTTAATGAATCCTCCAGAACTTATCATACCACTGAGATGAAAGTAATTTTTCTTGGTCATAATACTTTGGGAAGTCTATAATTGGCATAGATCTTCATAGGATCAAAGAGAACCCTGGACAAGCCAAGATTGTTTTCATATGATCTCATCAAGCCACCAGCACATTCACCATTCTCAGGGAATCCAGCTTCTTCTGCATGGGTTTCAGCTTCCCTGCATAACTACACAGACCTAAAGTTTTATCCTTCAACATCTTTAATATATTTAGTTGCTATAATATCTAATATACCTAAGTATATCCTTTATAATACTATGGTTAATATTCTATTATTATAATTGACATCTTTTTAACTAGGTCTAACTTTTTCTAAAAGTCATTGTTGCAGTTACTTACCTAAAGGATTATATATGATCACTTGGTTTATGATCAATAATATAAAAGCAATATAAAACAATTTTCCTTTCATTTCTGCCTCTATTTATATTCTTAGAATTTAGCACAGTGCTGGCACATAGTAGGAATTTAAAAATTCCTTGTTGATTGATTGAATTTCAGTCTTAAATGCCTGTGGATGAACAACAGCCTCGTCCTTATCTTTCAGTCTTAGTATCAGTTCTAAGACAGAAGAGAGGCAAGGGTTAGTCAATTGAGGATAAATGACTAGCTAGGAAATGTCTAAGACTAAATTTGAACCCAAATCCTCTTGACTCCAGGCTGGCGCTCTATTCACCGTACCACCTAACTGCCCCAACACTAGAGTCCTTTAAAGGCACCCCATGGAACCTGACCTCCAAATGATGCCAACTCCCCCACAGTGGTCTCCCTTCTTTTGTCAAGATCACTTGGGGTTATTTTTAATTTTACTGTTTTTGAAGTTTATTTCCAAAACAGTAACCAAAACAATCAACAAGTGTACAAATTTTTAATCACAATCAGAAACATTTATTAAGCTCCTACTATGTGTCAGGCATTTTACTGGGTGCTAGATACAGAGACAATAATAAATCAGTCTCTCAAGGAGCTCATCGGCAGAGTCAATCTGTAAAGTATATGCAGAAAATACTCAAAAGAAATATCAGATGATCAAAAATTGGATTGCTATTGGTATGTTTGTTGTTTACTGTTATGTTCTCACAAATCCAGGAAAGGCATACTTTTGAAACTTTGGAAGCTATAAGAACAATGATCCTAGATTCTGTAGAACTCATGAGAAAACATACTTTCTGCCTCCTAATAGAGAGAAGATGGATTTAAGGTTCAGAATTTTTTAAACACAGCTAATGAGGGAATTTGTTTATTTTGACTTTACATATTTGTTACACAGAACTAGTTTTTCTTTTCTCTTTTTTTTCCAGTCGGGTTAAGAGTGGGAAGGAGAAAAATAGATTTTGCTAATTTAAAAACACTTTAAATAAAAAATAAATAAATAAATAAATAAAAAGGGTACAAACAGACCCCCAAAAAAGATCCTATGGAAAAATCAGATGCCAGCTAATTAAATGTAAAATGTTTTGGTGATTTCCATCTACATATCTGTCTCTGGGCTGCCCCAGTTTAAGAGTGACACTGAAAGATTTCCTGTAACAAAACTCATAGTCTTTTTTCTTGTTCTTCCCTAGGGTAACTCTATTCATTCGTTTGTAGTAATGTAATTAAAATCAAAATCTATTAAGTGCTTATGCACATTACACAGAGCTAGGCACTGGAGATTCAAAATCAAAACAAACAAAAAAATTCCTGTCCTTAAGGAACTTATATGCTACTGGAAGATACAAACATAGAAACAAATAAAAATTTTTAAATGATAAAAATTGAAGAGGGAACATTAATAAGAAGCAGATTCTTTGAGAAAGTGGTACATGATGTTAAGCCTTGTGGAAACTTGTGGATTCTAAGAGGAAGTGTGAACAAGGAGTACATTCTAAACATATGGAATAGTCTTTGTGAGAGATGGAGATAGGAAATAAAATGTTGAGTTTAAGGAATCACAAGTAGGTCATTTTGTCTGGAATGGAGTGTGTGAAGAAGAATGTGAAAGAAGTCAAGAAAAAGTAGACTGGATTGTAAGTGGTTTTTAATGCAAACTGAGGATATGTTTCTAGAGATAATATGGAGCTACCTAAGCTTCTTGAGAAGGAGATGAAATGGTCAGTCCTGTGCCTTAAGAAGATTGTTTCGGAAACTTTGTGAAATATCAAATATGGGAGACCAACTGGGAGGTTACTACAATAGTGCAGGTGAGAAATTAGGGGAACCTAACCGAGGATGGGGGTTGAGTTAGTTAAGAGGAGATGGATGTAAAAGGTGCTATAGAAGTAAAATTGGCAAGAGTGAGAATCAAGAACTAAGGAAAAGAAGACATAAGGATGAACTATCTGCTGAGAAGTTACGACTGAACCCATGAGAGCTGTGAGCACCAAGAGAGAAGGTGAAGAGAAAAAAAGAGATTACTTGTAATAGATTGTTGTGTAAAGGAATGAGAAATATATGATGGGAAATCTTTTTTCCTATGGCTGTTTTATTTTATTTATTAATTTACTTTCACATTCATGGGTTCAATTTTTAAAATTTTTATTAGTTTTATTTTCCAGATTACATTTATATACAATTTTTAATAATCATCTTCTGATGTCTTGCCATCCATGTTCTCTCCCTCCTTCCCTCTCCTCCCTCCTCTCAGAGATGACAGGTAACATGATATAGGTTATGCACTGTGCTATCATGAAATTTCCTTGTTTATCACGTGGTAAAAAGAGAAATATGTCTCTTATACAAGACAGAAAATTCATAAGAGAAATAAAGTGAAAAATGGCATGCTTCAATCTGCCCTCAGACTATATCAGTTTCTTCTCTGGTGGTAGATAGCCTTTTATGTCATGACTCTCCTGAAGTTTTTTGGATTGTTGATAATAGTTAAAATGTTCACAATTGATCATCGTTCTTTTTTGCTGTTAAAATGTACAAGAGATTAGCAGACTTCTGGGAGTGGAGCCAAGATGGTAAAGTAAACCAGAGGAGCTCCAAAGTTGCCATGAGAATCCTCCTCAACCAATATTTAAATATTGCCATAAAATGAATATAAGAGTGAAAGAACCAATAAGGAGACAGAGTAAAACAAATTTCAAGAAAAGAAAAACCCAAAAGGTAGGCAGAGAACATCTGGGACACTAGGGTGAGAAGAGAGCAGAGCCAACAAGAGTCTGTAGCAGGGAGGGAAGAGCAAGCCACATCTACTATACTAGGTTCAGAACCTAATCTGAAGCTAACATTCAGACCCTGAGATCCTGCCTGGGCAAGTAATCCTAGCCAACTCACTCCTTGAAATTTCAAACCTGTGGAGAAGTCCAGAGTCCCAGTCAAGGAGAGTCTGGGCTGAAGTGGGCTGATCCTTGTAGGCCCAGAGTGAAACCAGGAGTCCCAATCTGGGATTGGGATGAGGATATAGGTGACTAATAGTAATAAGACTGATCTTTTTGTCTAAAGCTCAGGGCAGAGCTCTAAGATAGGGCAATCAAGGATATGTCCAATTAGTACAAGTGCAGAGCAAGACCAAAAACTTACACCTAAGCCTGAGGCTAAAATTTAAGTAGTTCCTGACCTAATCAAGATCAAAGTAAGACCAAAAGCTTACAACCAAGTCTAAGGCAAGTCTTTGAGCTATCAGGATCTCAAGGGTCAATTGAATCAGCAAAGGAATGGGGCTCTCAGAGCTCTCAGCCCTCAGACCTTCACATCATCCTCCAAGAAATGAAACTGGTAAAAACCCAGGAATTAAGCTGAGATTAACATCAAGGAAGGATGAAGTTTAAGAGGGTTCCCCAACTCCCCAGAAAACAGAGTCTACCTATAATTAGATAGGAAAAATGAGCAAACAAAAAAAGCACCTAACTCTAAAAAAATTTTATGGAGACAAAGAGCAAGGTAAAACGTGCAATATTTTCCTGGTTCTGTTTGCTTCACTTCTCATCACTTCATATAAGTCTTATTTATCTTTTCTTATGGCACAATAGTATTTTATTAGAATCATAGGCCACAGGGGCATCTAGATGGCTCAATGGATAGAGAAACAAGCCTGGAGATGGGAGATTCTGAGTTCAAATATAATCTTAGACATTTATTAGCTGTATCATCCTGGACAAGTCACTTGGTTGCCTAGCACTCACTGCTCTTCTGCCTTGAAAGAGCTGCTTAGTAATAGAACATAAGGTTTAAAAAACAAAAACAAAAATATTCATATACCACAACATCTTTAGTCTTTCCCCAATAATTGGATATTCCTTCAGCTTCCAGTTCTTTGATGGGTAAGCTTTAAGTTTCCATTTTATTACGTGCACAAAATAATATGTAAGGGGTAGAAAGATCTCCAAGACCTATCAAATACTTCAGTTTTCAGTTTAACTGAATTAATCAATTCCTTACTGTAGTACTCCACCTCCTCCCACCACCAGCTTAGAGGTGGGTTTTCCCAGGGAAAGCTACTCAAAGTTCAAAGTTGTTCATGTGTTCAAATGCTCTAAAATAATAGTCCACAAACTCTCTTCCATATATTTTTCTTTAATAACAAGCCAAAGGCAGTTAGAGGACAAGGACAACACTGTAAATGGAAAGAACCACAAAAAAATTCAATATGAATGCTATGGAATTATAATGAATAAATTTAGTATATCTTTATCCTTTTTGCAAAAGTGCAGGGTCATGGGTGTGAAACATTGCATACAGTGTCAGACTTGGCTAGGGTTGGTTAGTTTTGTCAAACTGAATTTTTTTTTAATCTTTGTTACAAGGAATGACTTTCTGATTGGGGAAGGAGAAAGATATTTAGGAAAGATATTTTGAAGGTGATGAAAAACAAGTAATAGCAATAAAAGTTTTTCGATACAACAAAGTTTTGAAAGTATAAAATAACAGCTGGAAGATATAATCACTTCATAGTCAGCTTTGAATGAAATGCAATGGCATAGTAAGAAAAATAGCAATAAAACATTTTCTCAATACACGTGGGAACATAATCTCCCACAAGTAAACACACCATTGGTGGACAGAGTAGACACCTGGCAAGAGCATATGCTTGGAGTGGCATACACATGGGGAACACGTGACTAGAGCACATGTATAAAGGGACAACTAATGCCATTGATGCTACAAAGCTATTGATAGTCCTTGATATCATTTTCCTGCTCCTGCTATGGCTGTTCCAAAGCTATAATCTCTGTCAAAAGCTGATCCACTGTGCACCCTTCCATTGGATTGGAAACTTCTCCTTCTGCCAGACCCTGAATCATTCAATTTTTCTCAATAGGATACTGACGGGCCTGGCCCCATTGGGCATTCTGCCCCTCTCAGAATCTCATAGCTGAGTTTTTTCCCAGAAAGCATAAACAAGTAGACTTTCTGAGGCTATAGTCAGCATCTAATGTATGCTCAGTACTGGGTAAAGCACTGAGGATACAAAGGCAAAAAGAATTCATTGCTGTCAAGCAGTTCATATTCTTTTTTAATTTTTTCTCAATTACATGTAAATGAAATTTTTAACATTCGTTTTTTAAAATTTTGAATTCCAAATACTCTTCCTCTTTCCTCTCCCCCTTCCTTGAGGAAAGCAAGCAATTTAATATAGATTATACATGTGCAGTCATGCAAAACTCATTTCCATATTATTCATGTTGAAAATAAAATGCAGACTCCCAAAAAGCAAGAATAATAAAGAAAGTTTTTTACGGTATGTTTCAATTTGTATTCAGAGACAGTTTTCCCATTGGAGGTGGATAGTATTGTTCATCAGAAGTTCTTTGGAACTATTTTGTATCATTGTATTGATGAGAATAATTAAATCATTCACAGTTTATTATTCCACAATATTGCTGTTACTGTGTACAACATTCTCCTTGTTCTGCTCATTTCATTTTGCATCACTTCATGTAAATCTTCCCATTTTTTTCTGAAAGCATCTTGCTCATCATTTCTTAGAGAACAGAATTGTATTATAGTCATATACTACAACTTATTTAGCCATTCCTCAACTGATGGGTATCCTCTCAAATTCGAATTCTCTGTCATCACGAAAAGAGCCACTATTAATATTTTTATCCAAATGAGTCCTTTTCCTTCTTCTTTGATCTCTTTGGGGTATAAACCTAGTAGTGCTATTGCTGGGTCAAAGAAAGAGCTCACATGTAAATGGAAGAGACAATTGAACAACTCCAGTCCTCTCTGCTCTTCTCTACCACCACTATGTTCACATCACATCTCTTCCTCCCATCTTGGCAATCCTTCTCCCTTATGAGCACAGTAATCCCAGGGTTATCTTCAGCCTTCTGTTACCTCTTCTTAAGTGATAATATAGGCCTCTTGAAAAAGTCCTCTGATGGTAGAAATAATATAGATAGTTTTGATTATGGACATTTTAAAAGTTTTTATGTAAGCAAAATTAGTGCAGCTAAAATTAGAAAGAGAAGCCATTAATGGGAAAACTGTTTTGCAGCAAGTTTCTCTAATAAAAGTCTCATTTCTAAGATATATGGAACTGGATCAAACATACAAGAATAAGATACATTCCCCAATTGATACATGGTCACTTGTTATGATCATTTACAAAGGAAGAAATCTCAGTTACTAATAAGTATATTAAAAAGTGCACCCAAATCATTACTAAATTTGAGATTCCACTTTATAACCATCAGATTGGCAAAGCTCATAAAAAAAGGAAAAAGACAAATGTTGGAAGGGCTATAGGAAAATAGATATTTAGAAAGCAATTTGGAAATATGTTCTTAAATGTGTTGAGCTTGAATATTTGTTTACCCAAGAATATTCTAGGCCAGTGATGGGCAAACTACAGCCCCTGAGCCAGATGCAGCCCCCTGAAATGTTCTATCCAGCCCAGAAAAGTTATTCCTAATCTGAAGAATACAACGAGTATGATACAATACAATGAAACTTCAAAAGAGTTGCCTGAGAAACAGACTGACAGATGAGCAATTCCTTTCCTTTGGCCCCCTCTTTAAAAAGTTTGCCCATCACTGCCCTAGACCATATCTCAAAGAGATTTAAAAAAAGAGAGAAAAAGGACTTATATGTATGAAAATATTCATAGCAGCTACTCTGTGAAGTCAAAGAAAAGGAACTAAGGCACTTCCTCAATTGGAAAATGAATGGACAAATTATGGTATATGAATGCAGCGTAATGCTATTATACTCTAGGAAACAATGAAGGGGATAGTTTCAGGGAAACTTGAAAAGTCTTCTATGAATTGATAAGAGTGAAGTAAACATAACCAGGAAAATAATTTATACAATAACAATGACATTGTAAAGACAATAAACTTTGAAAAGTCTAAGTACTCTAATCAACAAAGTGACCAACCACAATTCCAGAAAACCAAATAGCGAAGTACGCTATGTACTTCCTGACAGACAGGTGATAGATGCAGGGGAAAGAATGAGACATATTTTTTTCAGTATGGCCAATGTGCCAAATTGCTTTACTTGATTATATATATATACATATATATATATATATATATGTATATATATATATATTTGTTATAAGCATTTTGCCTTTCTTTTTCCAGTGGCAGGGAAGAGGTAGGAGGAAGAATAAATAGATTTTGTTCATTTGAAAATTTTAATTTAATTTTCAAAAAAAGTTCTTTGCAAAAGAATACCTCAGCAGTGCTGCTCCTGGAATATATGGAGCTCTTCTTAATCAGTATTATGACTCTTCTGGAAGGGGCATCTGGCAGAAATTGAAATCTCCTTTCATTTAGTCTTATAGCAAAGGTAGAAAGAACATTCCCAACAGCTTTGTAGAGAATGTAATGGAACAATATGTTTTAAGGTGCTTACTATCTCTGAAGCCCTTTGTTAAATTCTGGAGATGCAAACAGAAAATTAAGGTTCTCTGCTCTGAAGGAGCTCACAGTCTAATTGAGTGAAACCATATATAAAGGAGGGTTCCTATTCCTGTTCAGCTCATAGAAGATGGAAACACCAGGTAGTATTTAGAAGGAAAAGTAGCAGGGTAGATGGCAAGACTTCAAGGACCTCAGAGGAAGAAGATGTTCTATTTAAAAATTAGAATGGAGTAGGTTCTCAGATACTTCCAGCAGAGTAGGGATGTGGAGGAGTATGGGGAGGACATCCAGGGAGTCAACATCCAGATGGGAATCAACATCCAGATGACAGTAGTAAGCCTGTATTTGGTGGAGACTGGGCATTGGATATGGAAGATAAGTTAGGCAAGGGGAAGATGCCGCAGCTCCCCTCAGTGGTACCAAGTGGTGTTGGTCTATCCTCCATCCACCTGGTGGGGGGGTGGGTTAGAGCTGAGGAAAGGAAGGTTCGTTCCATGTGATTTGCAGGTAGAAACAGCTAGTCTTCGTAAGGGGACTAAACAGCTTTTAACCTAGCATATAATCTTAGTGATTTTCAATGTGAACATATCCCATCTAAAAAGGGATTCCAAAAAGAAAGCAGGTTCTTTCTGGACCAAGAGATTTTGGGTTGACTTAATAATTCCTGAGAGCCTTCCTTTATAATGATAATAATAATAATAATAATAACTAATATTTGTGTAGCACTTAGTGTATTCTAAGCACTGTGCTAAGCACTTTACAAATATTATCTCATTTGATCTTCACAACAACCCTGGGAATGAGGTGCTATTATTATCTCCATTTTACAGATCAAGAACCCAAGGGAGACTGAAGTTGCCCAGGGTCACACAGCTAGTAAGTATCTGAGGCTAGATTTAAACTCAGGTCATCTTGACTCCAGACCCACTACTCTATCCACTGCACCGCCTGATTGCCATACCAAGACCTATTAGAGAGAATCCTATGCTTCTTTTGCTGGTTTTGGGTCAGACCAGACTTTTGTTGATATTCTCCCATCTTTGTGTCCATGATGATGATGATGCAACAGAAAATGGCTAGTTACTGACACCACAAAAATAACTCTCCTAGATATAGAGGCAAGCAAAAAAGACAAATCATAATTTATCATGCTTAGTATTTTTCTTTTTAATGCTCTTTCCTGTACTGACCTCCCTGACTTCAGAACCTTGCTATGACTCTTGCCTAGCCCCTGGATTCAGGCAGTTAGGTGGCTCCATGGTACACAGAACACTGCACCTAGAGTCAGGAAGACCTGAGTTCAAGTCCAGGTTCAGATGCTTACTAGCTATGTAACCTGGGCAAGTCACATAAGGCTGTTTGCCTTGGTTTCTTCATCTGTAAAACAAGGATAACAAGTGCACCTACCACACAGGTAGTTATAAGGATCAAATGAGATAATATTCTAAAACACTTAGCCCAGTGTGCTAATGACAGTGATTGCCATATAAACATTAATTCTTATTAAATGTGGCATGTTCCTGCAAAACATTGTAGTTATCGTCCTTAATTATTCTCCCTAATCACAATTTTTTCTTTATCTTCTTTCCCCAGAATGGAGAGAATCTTTAGGTTCTACAAATTGCTTGACAAGAAATGTCAGTCCTATCTTACCCATCCTGTGATGGGGGCTGATGGCAATAAGACAAGAGATTTGTTCTTTATTCAGTGTGAGTACAGTTCCAAAAGACTCATAATGAAGCCCCCCTCCACCTCCAGATAGAGAGCTGAGAGAATCAGAGTGTATTTTGAAGCCCATTTTCTTCTCTTTTTTTTTTAAAGTGGGAAGACATAGCTCAAGCAAAAATTTGTTTTGCATGACTTTACTTATTGTAATGGATTTTGCTTCTTTTGCCTTCTCAATGGGCAAGGGAGGGAGAGAATTCAGAACTAAAATTAAAATAAAATTGAATTTTAAAATATTAATTCAATATGAGTAGAAGGAAGGGAATTGTTCTGTGGAGGTATGATCCAAAAAATTCTTGGCAACTGACCAGATACATGAGATGAGAGGGAATGAGGAATCAGGGTAACATAGAGATTTTGAATCTGGGTAACTGGAAGGATTGGTACCACCCTGAACAAAAAATGGGGTAGGGGGAGGAATTCAGAAGAGAGGTAGCCTTCAGTGGGGAAAGATAAATTGTTTTGGATCTGCTGATTTTGAAAAGCTGACACAACATCCTGATTGAAATGGATGTAGGCCAACAGTATGCCTGATGTAGGCCAACAGTATGCCTTGAATCTGGGGTAATTTTCTGGGGCCCCTATATTTGAGCAAGGAGAGAGACAGGAGGATGCTCCATGAGCAGTATTTCATCAAATATCTCATGACTTTTTGTAAATGCTTATTGCAGATTCTCTTTAAAATTGGGTCTTATTTTCTTAAGTAGTAGTTGAGCTGGTGTGTTATTCTAATTTTGTTTTAAAATGAAGCAACCATTTTCCAAGAGTCAGTATCAAGGCAAGTATACCCAGGCTCAAGCAGAGCACCCATCTGCTATGCAAAGACATGGCACAGTCCCCTTTCTGTCTGAGAACTGACAGAATGGCTGAATTCTTTCCTCTTCATTTTTAGATTTCAACTCAGAATCCTTTTTGACATTATATAATTAGTAAACCTCATATCACTAAAATCGGGAAAGCTGGGCAATTTATCTGATAAGTAGATGGTTGTTGCCAAAAATCCTTAACATAGAGATGAGATCAAAAGCAATGGAGTAAAGGAACACAGCAGATAATGTGCAGAGGACTGGTCAGAAAGACCCAAGTTCAAATCGAGGCTCAGACATTGACAAGCTGTGTAACCCTAGGCAAGTCACTTCACTAGTCTGCCTCAGTTTCATCATCTAAAAAAATGGGGGAATAATAATAGCACTCACATGCTTGTTGCAAGGATCAATCAAAAGAAATAATTGTAAAGAATTTAGTCATGCCTGGCACATGCTATAAGCCATATATAAAAGTTAGTTATTATTGTTGTTATTATTATTATATACCCTAAATAAGTGGTGATAAATTCCCCCCCCCAATCAGCCATAGGCCTTAAACATGAAAAACTTTGAAAACCATATGATTAGACAAGAGGTATGATCCAATTGGCTGGGGGAATTCACTATACCTTTTGGCTAGCTAGGAAAAGGAATTTTAAAACATAGAGTGATAGGGGAGTGAACCCCCTGAGAAAGCGTTACCTTCAGGGTTGTAAAGTAAAGGGGGTTTGGTGTGGTCTCAGCTTCATCTTTGTCCAGGTTTCCTCTTCCCTCACCTTCTACCACTATCTCCTTCTTCACCCTGTCTCATATGAAAATGTAAACTTGTTCCTTACCAAGACCTACCATTACCTACACAAAGCAATCCCATTCCATCCTGTCCCCTCTAATAGATTGGCCCCTCTGTCATCCCCACTCTGTCACTTATCTTCCATCTCTCTCTGCCTACTGTCTCCTTCCCTGATGCCTACAAATACGTCCATATCTACCCCATCTTCAAAAAGACCTCACTTAAGCCTTTCAGCACCACTTCTGTCCTACATCTCTTCTGCCCTTTGTGACCAAACTCCTTTCATAAGATGATCTGCAACAGGTGCTTCCACTTTCTTTTCTCTCAATCACTTCTTAACCCCTTACAATTTTGACTTCCAGCCTCACCATTACATAGAAATTACTTTCTCCAAGGGCATCAAGAATCTTTTAATTGCCAAACCCAGTTGCCTTTTCTCTTTCTTGACTTCTCTGCCACGTTTAATACTGTCAGTTTCCTTTTTCTACTTAATACTCTTTCTCTCAAGGTTTTCAAGACATCCTTCCCCTGTTTCTCCTGCCTATAAGACTGTTCCTTTTCAGGCTCCTCTGTTGGCTTTTCATCCAGCTCTTGTGCTGGTACCCCACAGGGTTCTGTCTTGAATCCTCTTTTCTTCTCCTTCTATACTACTTTCCTCGGTCTCTTCAATTTAATTACTATCTCTATGCTGATGACTCTTAGAAATATTTACTCTACCCTAAACTCTCTGCTAATCTCCAATCTCATATCTCCAATTAGCTTTTAGACATCTCAAGTGGTTATCCAGTAGACATTTTTTCCCTCAAATCTTCTCTCTAATAGGTCTTGGTATGGCAACTAGGTGGTGCAGTAAATAGAGTGGTGTGTCTGGAGCCAAGAAGACCTGAGTTTAAATCTAGCCTCAGATATTTACTGGTGGGAAGGGGAGCACTGGGGCCACTCCTCTCCCCATCTCTACATTCACTGAGGACATTTCCTCACTTCACCAGCCCTACCACCCAGCAGCCCAATGGGAGTGCTTTCTCCTTCCTTTGTGAGGGGTAAGGTGGGGTGGGTAATGCCCTGCACTCTATCCCTAAAAAGTTTGCCATCACTGCCCTACAGTCCAAAGGAACAAGAAAGCTATTTGTGAGAATGAGAGTTGAAAGAGAAGGGTTTATGCTAAGAAGGTATCAACTTCTCTCTTATGAGAGTGTAAAAGGTAGCCCAGATTTCTAAACTGGTATTTTTCAAACTGAGCCTTGTACTACAGAACTACTGTGCAAGAAATCCAAGTGAGACCTTTGCATGGCAAAACCCTACAGTTTCGAAGAAGCTAATCTTTTGGGTGGCATCTCCTGTGGAAGGGAGCTAATATATTTAAATAACTCATATTCTTTCTTCTCTGGTTTATGCGGTATAGTTCTCTCAATTCTTTTATAATGTGTCCACTATGTCTCAGTTCCTTTTACTGGACCATCTGGCACATCAAAATTTCTAATTAGGTGTAATCCAAGTCTCTCCACCTTCTCTCATTTGGTCCCCTCATTAGTTAAATAGTTTTCATGCCTTTGCAAAACGGTAGCAAATCTACAGATACAATGGTACTCCTCATTCTGAGCTTCATCTCCAACTATCTAGTAGATATTTTAAATTTGATGTCTCATAGACATCTGCAACTCGCCATGGAAAAACACTAAACATATTAATCTTTTTTCTGATTTTTCCCCATTCTGAACTTCCCAGCTTCTACTAAGAGCACCACCATCTAGTCACTCAGGTTTACAGTCCTGGCTCTTATTCTTCCTTACCCCACATATTCAACCAATTGTCAAAATTACCTCCATAATATCTTCTTATATGAGTAGTATCACAGAGTTACCTCCCTAGTTCAGGTTATTATCAGCTGTCACTTGGAATATTATAATAGCATCTTAATCAGCTTCTATGCATCAAGTCTTTCCCCTCTAAAATACAACACAGATGCCAAAATGATTTTCCCACAATGCAGTTTTGACTATATGAGTCCCCTCATACTGGAAGCACTTTGGTCATTTCCTACGACTGGAAGCATCAAATATAAAATCCTCTGTCTGGCTTTTAAAACCCTTCACAACTTGGCTCCAAAATACTATTTCAACATTTCTAACTCTTCCATCTGACTAAAATTGCCTTCTTGCTGTTCCTTCCACAAAACTCCATCTCACAGCTTCACATCTTTGTGCTGGCTGTGTCCAGGCTCTTTGCCTGGAATTCACTGGTTCTTTGAACTCATTTCATTCAAAACTCTATTAAGCAACACCTTTACATGACTCCTTTAAATGCCAGTGCCTTCCTCTGAAATTTTACTTTGCACTTATATTTCATATAGTTTGTGCATACTCATTTATATGCATGCTCTATTTTTTTATATGCAGTGTTTCTCTTTTGTCTTTTGATTCTCCAGTGGATAGCAAGGTACTTGGCACAAAATAGGCATTTAATAAATGTTTGATGATTGATTGATACCTGGAGGGAGGGGAAAAGTATGCCAATTAGTCATGAGCCATATCTACCAAACTCTTGGCACTGAAGAAGGAGATGCAACTAATTCATAGTGCCAAGAAGGGAGAAGTATCAGTCACTTCGCCAAAAGAATGTATTAAGGTTTCTATCCTCCCACTGAACTGTGTGTGTCTCTGGGGAGAATTTCATGAAATGGCTCACTCCGAAAACTACACGAAGTCTAAAAGTACAACATAAACCAAAAGGCTTGGTCAATAATGCTGATACGTCTTCAGGTCAGCAAGAACTGTGTCTGTGACCAGGCCTTCTGAGATCTTCCCAATTGTGTTGGTTGGGCCTGTACCAGATATAACAAAACCCTGATATCTGAGCATTCAAAGGCATTAGGGAGCTGAAGAAAATCCCAGAATGGGTACCCTGTAATTTTCCCATAAAGGCTACCTGAAAAAAAATAGTCTAACCCAAGAAGAATGGCAGCTTCTATCAGGGAGGAATAGAGAGCTCTGATTGCTAGGCAGGAGGTTAGCTTGGTTATCCTGCTGGGATATGGCACTAACTATTGGGAGCTTGAGGCAGAGTCAGTTCAAGACAGGCTTAGAGATGGGAGGTCCTGGGTTCCCAGGTCTCAAATATTTCCTAGGTATATGACCCTGGGCAGGTCACTTAACTCCAGTTGCCTAGCCCTTACCACTCTTCTGCCTTATTATCAATTCTTACAAAGGTAAGAGTTATTTAAAAAAAAAAAAAAAAGGTTCCTGAAAAGGGAATTTTTTTAAAACATGATAGAAGCATAGGATTTCCTCCTTCAACCAACTACACCTGAGCAATCTACTCTCCACCACCACCATGTCTGAAAGCCCTTCTGCTGATTTATGGGTAGAGATTCCCCATAAAAGCTCCCCAGGAGCTTTCCTGCTCCTGGCTCTCAGTACAATAAAATAGCATGCCTCAAAAGTCTGAGGACATTTTTAAGCTTAATAGATTTATAGCTATTAAAACTTTTATTTATTAACTTTCATTAATTTATTAATATTTATATATAAAAGCTATTTAATTTTAATAGCTATTAATAGCTACTTTATTTAATAGCTATATTTAAGCTATTAAAGCTTCATAGCTCAAAAGTGCACTGAGACTTTTATAACACCCTTTGTAATATGTATGTGTGTATATATGTATGTGTGTGTTTTTTATAGAGATATATACATATATATGAGCTATATAATACCTAAAGAGAGGGAGAGCGACTAGACTTATTTTTGTTGGTATAGAAGAATTCCTAGACAAGGAAAGTTCCTCTACCAATACAGGTTAGCATTTTTTCTCTAATTTCACTTAATATAGAATGTTCCAGCGTCCTCCACTGATGATGACCTGATGAAAGGCTTCTCAAGAGTAATGCTAACAAGACGCAAACTCCCTAAATTTCTGCTAAGGTTTGGAATACAATCCCAGCCAAGGGAGCTAAGAATCAACACTGTTTTGTTTGTTTTTTTTTAAGCTATTCCCATTTTATTTTTTTAATTTAATTTTAATTTTTAATATTTTCCCATAGTTACATGTTTCATGTTCTTTCCCTCTCCCCCAAACCCCCCCCCCCGTAGCCGATGCACAATGCCACTAGGTTTTACATGTATCTCAACACTGTTTTTAGATCGTGTGCATTAATTTGTAACTCCAAAATGAGACGTCCACCTTTGGGTCACACTACTGGAAATCATAGCAACATTGGCACTCTTGCTCTAAATGAAACCAGAAGGTAATAGGGAGATAGAAAGAGATGTATTTATAGGTGTTTGCTGCAAAAATAGGCACCATAATATGGAGCAACTTTTTAAAGGAAATATATGATCTGCTGCTTCTCTCTCTAATCTGAATTTTTCCTTCAGCTTCACCCCTAATCTCACTTGAGTCAAAAACCTTTCCTGATGGTTTGTCTTCGGCTTTCACCGGCTCAGAGTCAAACCCCTGGGACTATTTATCTCTCAGACGTTTTGCCAATTTCAGCCCAAGTCATTCAAGCTAATCACTGGGAAAGCTTTAGTTTGCCCTTCAAAACTCCCTTCTCTCAAAGCCTCTGTTTTTCTCTCCGGGTGGCTGACAAAAAGCGACGAAGCAGCCAGTTCCCACCTCCCAATCTCCCGTGACTAATGTCTCTCCACTTGAAGGTTTTTCTCGAAATTTGCCCCTGCACTCATTTACCACTCCCTTCTGCTTTTGACTTCTTGAGCTGGGCGTAGGTGTGATCGTTTGCACACAAACCCTGATGACTTTTCTAGCATCCCACTGCCTCGAACAACGAGATGAAGAAAGTGGCATAGGGTAGTTGGTAGATTTCTTAAAAGACCGCTTTCTTGACACAAAACTAAAAAAAAAAAAAAAAAAAAAAAAA
>NC_058130.1:312545466-312595801 GCF_016433145.1 Gracilinanus agilis | reverse complement strand
AAAAAGCAACTTCAAGAAGAGTTTTTTAAAAATATTTTATTTATTTTATTAAATATTTTATTTATTTTATTAAATATTTCCTGATTACATTTAAAATATTTTTTAACATTTGTTTTTTAGAACTTTGAGTTCCAGGTTCTTTTCCTCCTTCCTGCCCCTCCCACAGTCCTTAAGAAGACAAACAATGTCATATCAATTTTACATTTGAAGTTATGCAAAACATTTATTTTCATACTACCCGTGCTGCAAAAGAACACCTGGAAAAAAAAACACCCCACCCTCCCACCCCCATAAATAAAGAAAGTTAAGAAAATATACTTCAATCTGCCCTTTAGAATCATCAAATCTCTCTCTGGAGGTAGATAGCATTTTTTATCATTAATCCTCTCTAATTGTATTAATCACAGTACCCAAGTAAAGGAGGTCTTTTAGAATAGAGATTTAAAATGTTTTTAAAAATTAGGTTTAGGGCAGCTGGGTGGCTCAGTAGATTGAGAGCCAGCTCCAGAGATGAGAAGTCCTGGGTTCAAATTTGACCTCAGATACTTCCTAGCTGTGTGACCCTGGGCAAGTCATCTAACTCTCATTGTCTAGCTCTTATCACTCTTCTGCCTTGGAACCAATACACAGTATTGATTCTAAGACAGAGGTAAGGGTTAAAAAAAAACTTAAGTCTTCTTACCTTGGCCTGGCTTAGGTTCAGGGGCTACTCTAGCCACAGCCTCACTTTGATCTGCTTGGGAACTTTGACCCTTTCCATTTCCCACCTGGCAGGGTAAGCTTCCCTTAGGTAACTCCAGGGCGCTCACCATATTCATGCTGAATTGAGGGGGAGCTCAGCCCTTCCTGTACTGGGTAGCTGGGATTACTGGCACCTGGCCTGGCTAAATTGTTTTGTTTTGTTTTGTTTTGTTTTTACAGGAAGAAACCATTATTACCTCCATTTAGGTTCCTTGTACAGTTTCATATACCCCAGGGAAATAAGACACTCTAAGTTTGGAGCTAGTTATCAGCCCTGTAGGCAGTTACCTTCTTTCTTAGATCTTCTCACCTATAAACTGGTTTATTCTTAGCTATATTTATGGCATCAGGATCCATTTCCAAGGATGAACCAAGGTTTATTCAATGTTATGCAATGTTAGCTTTGTGTGATGACATTTGTGGCAACTGAGGAAGGCTCAGCAGGGTTCCTTCCTATTGTCACCACTGAGAAGGATCCAGCCCAAACTAACAGCATTTTTATTTGCCTCCTGATGAGATTAAGCTCCCTCAGAACAGTCTTTCTACTTTGTCAGTATAATTATGGGCCCCAGAGAACCTCTCAGAAGCTGCTGTTTGTAATGATTCATAGAGCAAAAAATACATACCATGGCTTCTGGGAGCTGGGCAAAGACAGTATGCTCCAGTGGCAGAGAACCAAATAGATAACTTAGGTGAGAAAATTCCATGGTACTAAAGAGTTGTCTTTCTCCTTTTTAGAAATGCAATGGTGTGTGTGTGTATGGGGTTGGGGAAAGTAGGGGGATGAAGAACAAAATAAAAAGACAAAATCTCTTTGTTAAACTTGTTTCATTCTAAAGTCAAGAGAATTAATTTTGAGGAATAAATAAGATATATTCTATGTTATACAACCTACTCCTACTTATGCAGTCCAGGATTAATTGAAGACAGGTTTAGCTCTTAGGTGGAGACTGTAATTTCAGAGAAGGTTGAATAAGGCACTTCTCTCTCCAAAAATACCTTCCTAGTCCCTGGCTGATACCTAAAACTCTACCATTAGAACTACATTCTTTTGGCAGCTTTGATTCTTATTAAATTATATATATTCCTTTGAGCTAGTTAGACCTAAGAATGCAAGAGTTTTAGATCCTGCCTACAGAGTTTGCATTTTGGTTGAAAGAGTAGGAGGATGAGAGGAAGGAGACTAGACTTCTGAATCAAATAAATTAGGTTCACCATGGGATTTGGAATGAACCCCAAAGACAAATCTGACCTATTAAACAAAGAGGTTGGCACTTGGAAGGATAAATTTAGAGACAGGCAGGACCTGGGTTGAAACCTTGACTATCTTTTTAGTAGCTGAATAAACATGGATAAGTCATTTAATTTCTTGGTCTCCGTTTCCTTATGTAGAAAATGGGGTTAATAAAACTCACCAGGTTGTAATAGGGGAAATTGTTTTATAAATGTTATAACTATTTTATGGATGTAAATTTTTATGCTTATCTTGTATTTCATCTAAAGCTAGCCCTGATTACAGAGATTTCAGGGTTTAACTTTTTCTATTAAAAATCAACCACTGTGAAATTTTCTTAACTTCTTTCCTCAAACTTTAATGCATTCAAAGCTCCTAATAGGTTCCAATTATTGTTTCATTAAGGACTTGACATTGGATGAACTGAAACCACGACTGAAGATCTTTTTTTCTAAGGGACAAAAAAAGTCTTATGGTATCACAATAGTGTTTTGCCTCTGTGTTGTCCATAGGTCTTTAAATATACAAAACTCTTCTGTAAATATCAGGAGCTAATGTCTAAATACTTTTTTAATTCCCTAGAATGTCTCCAAGACTAAAATACCATAAGTATATGAATTAAATCCATATTTTCCCATGCATATGAGATAATGATAATAATAATATTGATAATAATAACTAGCATTTTAAGTCTTTATACATATCTCATTTGATACACTATCCTTGGAAAGTAGGTGCTAGTGTTATCTTCACTTTATAAATAAGGAAACTGAGGCAGGCAGCTATTAAGTGAATTGCCCAGGGTCAGATAGCTAGTAAATAGCTCTATCCTCTATGCCACCTCAGTGTCAACTGCTTAGAAATATCTGGAATAAAAATATCTTCTTCAGACAACAAAGAGAGATTGTAATACAAAGATGTAAATATGACCTCATAAGAATCATTGAGACTTGGGAGAGGAAATCTACCTATGACTACATTATGATTCCCAAAGGGTATGCCTTTTTTTAAACCTCACAGAACAGAACAGGTGAAACAGCTAGGGGGGAGTAGCACTATATGTAAGGAGAAATATTCATGTAAGAATTTAGGTGAAGATCAAACAGGCAGTTGCAGGAACAATGCTGGTTTTGAAATATACTGTAGGTCATCTTCACAAATAGAAGTGATAGATGAGATGCTCAGAAAACAGATGACTATCCTGATACAGAGATATGACATAATAGTGTCAGGGGACTTCAATATTCCAAGACATCTCTTGGAGCTTTCTCTCTCTCTGTAACTGCCAGAAGTAGAACAGCTAATCACTTCTTCAGTGTTCAATTCCTCCTTAAAAGGGAGAGGAATCACCAAGGACGAATACTACTTTTTGATTTTCACCAAGGAAGAATTGGTTTCTCAGGCAGAAACAATCACTTTTCACCTTAGAATTTGTGGTACAGAGAAAAAAGAAAATCACTAATAGTCTACCATTCACCCTAGATTTGGGCACAAGTTTCAAAGGGTTAAGAAGAAGGATAGCTCAGATTCCAGAAACTAAAATTATACAGCCCAGGATAGGAGGAATATTCTCAAGAATAAGAGTTGTCTAAAATCCTGTCCTCTACTCTTAAATCCCTTTGCCCCCTTGTCTTTCTCCCAGTAATGACATGACAAACCTCAACCTGGGTTAAAACCTAGCATCTACCTCCTTCACTATTATGCATATGCTGCTGAATATAACTGGAAGAAATTATATAACCATGTAGGTCCATTACAAATTTATTTTCCCTAATCTCATTTGGCCCTCACTACACCAAAGCAAACATTCTATTCCTAATTGACTCAATAGTGACTGTTTCAAATCTTCTCAAGCCTCCCATGGCCCCCCCTCCCCTATCCACTCAACTGAGGGCCTGGCCTCATAATTTACTGAAAAGATTGTGTCTATTTATGTATAGCTCCTACTTTCCTCCTCTTCTGTTTATTCAGGCATTTCTCTCCACTCTCTCCTCTTTCATTCCAGTTTATGTTAGAATCTCCATGTCAACCCCTCTCCATGCACCCTTGATTCCATTGCCTCCACCATCTTCTCTAGCTTACTAGGCCTCTCCCACATTCCTGTTCTCTTAGACTGCCTCCTTCCTTCTCAGTTCACTATTGTTCTTCAAAGACCTTCCCTAGGTCCCACCATACTCACTAGATACCATGCTAGAATTCTCCTTTCCTTCATGGTAAAACTCCTTGAGAAATTCATTAATACTAAGTGTCCCCACTGCCTGTCCTCTCAGTTTTTAATTGTTCAATCTAGAGTCCCATTTTAACATTCAGCTGAAACTTCCCCTTCCAAAGTTTCCAATAATCTCTTTATTGCCAAATCTATTATCCTTTTCTCAATCCTTATCCTTCTTAACTCTCTACAGCATTTGTCACAATTGATCCCCTTATTTATCTTACTGAATATGATTTCCTCCCTAGATTTTTGTGTCACAATTCCCTCTTGGTTTGCCTCTCATTTATTGAACTCATGCATTATCTTCATCATGTTTTGAACACTTACTATAGATATTGCTCCAAGGCTCTATCCTGGAGGCCTAATGTCTTCTTTGCATTATACTATCTCCCATTTGATCTCATCAGCTCCAGTAGATTGAATTATCATCTCAGCATATGAGTGTCATATCTATATGGCAAGCCCTCATTAACTCTAGTCTCCTAACCTTTGGACATCTTGCTGTTTTACAGGAATTTCAAATTTAGCATGTCCAAAACAGAAATCATTATCTTTCCCCAAAAATATTCCCACCTTCTAGCCTTACTTCATACTATCTTCCTAGTCACCCAGGCATCTACTCTCAGTGTCATCCTTGAATCCTCACTGCTACTCAATGCAATATTTATTTTTATTATCACATTTGATCCTCACAAATACCTAATAAGGTAAATGCCATTAGCCCTGTTTTATAGGTGAGGGAAACATTTCTTAGAAAGGATAAATGATGTGCCCAGGGTCACCCGTCTACTAAGTGTCTTGAATGGAATTTGAACTCAGGTCTTTTGGGCTCCAAGTCCAATATTTTTATTCATTAAACCATACTGATGACATAAATAGGCTTAAAGAATTATCATCCTTAATTAAATTCTATTCATTAATAAGTTTCAATGCCCAGTATCTCTCAGAACTTCCATAATTTATTATATAATCATCGGGAAAGGATTAAAGTAGTTTGCCTAAACCAAGAATTCTTAACAGAGGTCCTCTGATAGATTTTAGGAGGAGACTGTGAACTTAGATGTCAGAAATTTTACAAATTTATTTCAATAAAATTGATTTACTTTGTAATCTTGTTTTATTGATTTAAATATATTATACTGAGAAGGGGTCCATAGACTTCACCAGATCACCAAAGGGTCCACAATACAAAAAAGATTAAGAACTACCCATTATAGAATAATAATAAAATCATTCCAAAAGTTAGAAAGACACTGGATTATTTAAATAAAAGGCAATGAAATGTTTCATCATAAGGATAACCAGGTCTTAGGTCATGTTCTCCTTGTCTTGTTCCCCTACTTCATTTCTCATGTCTAACAATTGAAGTTTTTCTGGAAAAGTTTGTTGCTCAACACTTTTTAAAATGTGGTCAGTCCCAGAACAATCTTAAACTTCCTCTAATTAGTTTTCTCCACAACCTACCTGTAATAGAATGTCAGTGACCTTACTTGACTCTCTTGGATTTTTCCAGTGAACAGCAAACTCAGTGTGCCCCAATTAAGGAGGAAATGCAAACCCAGCTCCAAGAAACTGCCAGCTATAAATGAGGGGGGGGGGGGGGGGGGGGAAGAGAGAGAGAGAGAGAGAGAGACAGAGACAGAGACAGAGACAGAGACAGAGACAGAGACAGAGAGACAGACAGAGAGACAGAGAGACAGAGAGAGACAGAGAGTCAGAGAGAGACAGAGAGAGACAGAGACAGAGAGACAGAGAGAGACAGAGACAGAGAGAGACAGAGAGAGAGAGACAGAGAGAGACAGAGAGACAGAGAGACAGAGAGTTTTATTATCTAGTGACAGCTTTGTTTCACTTAAGCCACTGTATGACCTCATGTGCATCCTGAATAATTGGTTCATGTTTCAGCTAAAACATCAAGACATCCAAATGACACAGAGACAGATCTTTTTATTTTAATCAAATCTTATGCTTAAAGGCATTTTGCAAAGCATCAAGCATTTCATCCTCTGTATATACATGGATTAAGCAGAGATCTAACAAGTTCATCAATTTCCCAAGATCAATCAAGACCATGAAAGACTTGAGAACCAGAACACAAATCCCTCATCAAATTTCTGTAGCACCAGTCATGTGGTAAAGGCTCAGAAAAGATTGAGCTGTGCAATTCACATGATTCTGCTATTTCTATCTCAACACAAGAGTACTAATAGGGGAAATTATTATTATAATAATCAGAATCATAAAGCTAAAGAGGATTTCTAATGTTGTCTAGTCCAGCCTCCTCATTTTATAAAATGGAAACAGGCTAATGGATGTTATGTGAATTGATCAAGATCACATAGATGGCAAGTATCAGAAGTAGAATTGGAACCATATTTCCATTAGTTCCTGGATCCAAGACACCAGGAAGATCAGAGACCCATTTAATATTACTGTGATGCTGAGGATTATCTGTCTTAGTTCACCTGAGCAGTAGCTGAGAATTATCCACTACTACTACCTTTGACTCTTTACTGGATTATAGAACTCTCACTTGATGGAACCAGGGCACCTATATCAACATCCTTAAGAAAATATGCAACTGGGAGTAGCTCCATGGTTCAATGGATTGGGACTCTGGCCTAGAGACAGGAGGTCCTGAGTTCAACTGTGGCCTTAGACACTTCCTAGCTGTGTGACCCTGGGTAAGTAACTTAAACTCCATTGCCTAGCCCTTTCTATTCTTCTGCCTTGGAACCAATACACAGTATTGATTCTAAAATAGAAGGTAAGGGTTTAAAATTTTTCTTAATTTAAGAAAGAAGATAAGCAACTCATTGTTCCTTTGGAAGCTTCACTCTCTTCTCTATAGGAAGAGCTTCATATCTATTCCATAGTTGTCAATGTTCAGTGAGTTTCTTGAAGCCCAACAATTTAGCAGCAAAATTTATGAAATTAGATGGCATCAAGTTGGGATTAACAGACTGCATGTTGCTCAGAATTGAAATATTGTAGGAGGTTAGAGTAAGAAGTCCAATCTGACCAATGTCATCCATTCTCTAGGAAACTATATATAAACTTTTCCTAGAGATGCCTTGATTCCACAAAGGGATAAAGCTAATCAATCTGCCAATAAACACTTATTAAGCACATACTTTGTTCCAGGCACTGTGCTAAGTGCTAAGGAGTCAAAAAGAGTCAAAAGATAGCTCCTGCCCTCAAGAATCTTACAATCTATTTTTTTATTTTTTAGAAAAAATTTTTCCATGGTTACATGATTCATGTTCTTGCTCTTTCTTCTCCCAACCCCGACCCCCATAGCCAATGCACATTTCCACTGGATTTTTCATGTGTCATTGATCAAGAGTCTTGATCAATAGATCAATATATCAATACCTATTTCCATATTATTGATAATTGTTCTAGGGTAGTCATTAAGAGTCTACATCCCAAATCATGTCTGCATCAACCCATGTGTTCAAGCAGTTGCTTTTCTTCTGTTTTCCACTCCTGTAGTTCTTCCTCTGAATATGGGTAGCGTTCTTTTCCATAAATCCCTTAGAACTGTCCTGGGTCATTGTATTGCTGCTAGTACAGAAGTCCATTACATTCAATTTTACCACAGTGTATCCATCTCTGTGTATAATGTTCTCCTAGTTCTGCTCCTTTCATTCTGCATCAATTCCTGGAGGTCATTCCAGTTCACATGGAATTCCTCCAGTTTATTATTCCTTTGAGCACAATAGTATTCCCTCACCAATAGATAACACAATTTGTTCAGCCATTCCCCAATTAACAGGCATACCCTTGTTTTCCAGTTTTTTGTTGTTTTTTTTTTTTGCGACTACAAAGAGCACAGCTATAAATATTTTCATACAAGTCTGTTTATCTATGATCTCTTTGGGGTACAAACCCACCAATGGTATGACTGGATCAAAGGGCAGGCAATCTTTTAGCGCTCTTTGAGCATATATTTAAATTGCCATCCATAATGGTTGGATCAATTCACAACTCCACCAGCAGTGCATTAATAGGACCTTACAATCTAATGACAGAGGAACAGAGACTAGATCTATGATTTAATTGTTAAAAGGAACTCACACCTTATGAAATTCCCTCTATCAGCAATTTTTTTGCAACTTGGAGTTTTAGGGACTTGTCTAGAACACTTATAGGTTAAGTGATTTGTTCAGTCCAAGCCAGAGGTGGGACTTGAATTCAGGTCTTTCTGGCTTTGGAACCAGTACAATCCACTGTACTATACTATCTGTCATGAAACATGGAGAATTTAAAAATAGAAAAGATCTTAGAAGTAATCTAGTTCAAGCTCTTCCTCTTATAGATGACAGACTGAAACCCAGAGAAGTTAATTATTTGAAGAAGCCCCATTCACTACATTTTTTAAAGGGACTAGATTCTGGGGGGAAAAAAATGAAGTTGTTGTTGGATGTTGGTTGTTGTCTGATTTTTATTATTATTACTATTGCCATCAGTTCTATAATGTCATTCCCTAATCATTGCTCACTGAACTTAGTCCTCCATACTGGAATGGCAACACAACTTTATTGAATGACAGTCTATTGTGTCTTTCCCCTACAGCTTTCTACATAAGGACATCTATGAATCTCGCTTAGCTCATTCACAAAGCTAATAAATGGTAGAGCCAAGACTATAGTTCACATTAGAAAAAAAGCAGATCAGAGAAGCGGGAAGGGAGGAGGAAGATTGGATGGAAAGTGCACATGGGAAATTGCTTATTACTTCCTCAGAATGTTTTTCTGTGATGTTTCCTTCTTTTCCTAGGCTAAAATAGCTAAAGTACAGTGTGGGCTGATGGCATTAACATATCCAGCTGGACATTTAGCTTTCTTGGATATTTACAGGAAACAAACAATTGAAAGTCCACTGAAATCTTCTTCAGGTGACTTTTTGTGCCTGAAAGGTGACTCTGAATACTCAAAGCATAGCTATGCTAATGTAGCACATATTCATTGTCACTGATAAGGCTTCAAATGCAGCCTGGTAATGGATTGGCATCCAAGGACCAACCTATCAGAATTCAGAGAGTTCATTACTGAAAAGATACTACTAGCTTTGGTAACTCATGAAACCCCAGGAAGGAGTGTTGACCCATGTCAGTGGAGGGAGTAAAAACATCAAGGAAATGTTTTTTTTTAAATTTAAAATTTTATTATTTTATTTTATTAATAAAAAGTTAATTTTTTAATTTTGTTTAAGGAAAAGATTTGGAATTGAGCTATTATTTAACTAATGAAACCAGCCTACGCATGATGATTTGAGAGAATGCATGAGAATTGTTCAAGAGCTGAGACCAGGTCTGGATGGGTAGCATGGACCCAGGAATTGATTTTAGCTTGTCCCTAATCTGTGGATTTACATATCCTCTCCTTATTGCCCTTCCTCTTAAAGTTGTGATACCTGTGCCCTGAGATACTTCACATGTATGAAATATATATATAAATATATACATGTATATGCATACATGGTATACATATATATGCACATTATATTGTCCCTTTCCAATGGGCCACTTCAACTATATTAGTAATAGGATAGAAGGATCAGTAGATATTACATGCTTGAGAATACTTTCTCCATCTGATCTATATCAATCCTGTATCTGTGTCAGAATTCTGCTGACAAGTAGTGCTCAGGTTGGACACATCAATACCTAGTCTTTAGTTCCCCAGTCAACTGTTGTTTCTGTTAAACTATTCTGCCTCTATTTACACCTTCTCTTTTCATATTTCAGAATCCTACTGTCTCTTAATCTATCAATAACTTTTATTGTAGGTTAGGGGCTCTATAAAACCCAGACAGTGCTCAATGGAAGGTTTGACAACTTACATTTATGTAACACCTTTAAATTTACAAGATTCCACCCCCCATAACAATATTAGAAGGCAGGTAATACAAGTAATACTATCCTCATTTTAGAGATCAAGAAACTGAAACTAAAAGATGCAAGATTTGCCCAGCCTAATCGAATTAGTAAGTGTCTGAGCCTAATATTTGGACCCAAGTCCCCTGACTCTAAGCCTATAGATTGCCATTATACTAGGAGTTCTTAACCTTTTTGTATCATTGACTCTTCTGGCAGTCTGGTGAAGCCTCTGAATTCCTCAGAATAAAGTTTTAAATGCATAAAATGGAAATGTAATGGATTACCAATGAATCCAATTATATTGAAATAGTTATAAAATATAATAATTTGAATTCACCAACTTCCTGAAATATGAACTCCTTGGGGGTCTGTGAACCTCAGGTTAAGAACTCCAGTTCTACACAATGTTTTGGGCTCAGCTAAAATACTTAGTAGGCACGAGGTTTATGGAGGAGCTGTCCATTTGCTAATAGCAGAGTGGAAAGAACAAACTGATTTGGACAGCTCCTCCCGAGTCAAATGTTCACAATGTAGCTATATTCTTTTGTGTGGTTGTAAATCCCTATCTTATCAAAGAACCAGTATATATTACTTGATTGTAAAAATTTTTTCCTATTTTTGGACAGATGTGTTTAGGCTGTAAAAGACACCAGACTGATAATATTTCCCTGAAACAAAACAGCATAAATTAAAAACAGGCCATTCTCTCCAAATTGAACCCTATGTTTCAATTTAACTTAAAAAGATATTGACTAAGAGTTTATTTCCATTAGAATTACTTTTGTCTTATCACTTAGGGTCATGTGGTATAATGGGAAAACTTTAGGTTTGGAATTAATATCTAGGCTCAAGTTCATTTGACCTTTCCAAGGTAAATTTCCTTATTTGAAAAAAAATGAATGAATACTTTTCCTTAAACAGTTATTGTGAATAAAACACTTTTTAAGCCTTCGACCACTCTATATTTAAATGTATAACCACCAGATGGCATTGATAGCTTTTCACTGGGGAGTTTCATGCTCAGTCTGGTAGGTGGTTGGGATGGAAGGGTTGTCATTAGAATAATGTTTAGGGTACTACTAAGTCAGAAACCTACTATCCATCAACTCTACCTTTTCCCTTTTTCTTCTGAGTCAGTGACATTGTCTAAGCGTATGTAGAGTTACAGAACACCCCTCCTCAAAGTAGCTGACTCCTTACCAATCAGGTAACCTCACCTTCCTTTGAACTTTATTATTTCAAGGGGCCCTAATCATTTGATATTAACATAATGGAATTATTTTTCAGGTAGAAATGCTATTTACAACATTTTAACTCAGCATAGATTTGGTGGGGAAACATTTTATAAGAGCTATTAGAGAAGAGCTATTAGAACTCTTCTAGTTCTAAGAAGTAACTTTCCCAAATAACTATGGGGATACAAGAACTCTAGAAAAACACAAACACACACACACACACACAGACACACACACACAGTCTGAATTCTCCCTTGACTTGACAGAAAAGTACCACCACTGTTTCCTCAGGATGACTGAGTCACTTTCCATATGACTAGTTGTCAGGTGCTGGCATTAATTCCAGATTTAGGGGACAGAAGATAGAACACACAATCCAGTTAGTGTTGGATTATGTGCTCTCAGGAGAGCAGGTAGTTTGTCTAGTCACTGGTGGGGGTGGGGGAACTTTTGACCTCATATGACCAGAGATGATCAACTGACTCAGTAGTGAATCAGGGGAAGGAAAAGGGCTGCTGTTGTCATTCTATCCCTCATTCTATTCTCTCTTATTTACAACAGTTGTCTATTTTTCTTCCTCATGCACAATGAGAGAGGAGCAGGTGGATAATGAGTATTACCAAAATGAGTTATTATTTAGTCTAAGCCCCTAATTATACACATGAGGAAACTATAGTAAAAAACTAAGAAGTTTGTCCAAGTTCAAAGTTAGGTGTGGAATAACATGGCATGGATTTGAATCCAGGTCTTCAAACTACATGTTTTATGTCCTTTCTTCCATCTTCCTCTAATGAAAAGGAAAAATAATTCTGACGATCATTTTCATGATGCATTATTAAGAAAATGCACTGAAAACAACAAAACTTTTCCATGTTGATAACCAACCTAAGCATAAAGAAAATAAAATGGCAGGTATATTTGAACCCATGGGACTCCTGGCCAAATTAATTTATCTAATTTTTCATGATTCTTCCAAGAAATAAACTATTCAATAACCCCTAGACAATCAATGATCCTATTTTATCATGTATGACAAGTCCACAGCATAGTACACAGAATCTGCTTCCCATTTGGGGCAACTTCCTTTCAGTACATGTAATAAACTACATCTAGAATAATCTCTATTACTCCATATTTGCCTGGTGTGGGTCATATTCAATGGGGTAGGGTAAGTCAAGATGCCATCCCACTTGTTTCTACATGGGCAGGAGTATATATAAAAAAATAATGATGATAAGTTAAAATTCCCTTGTTCTCCTCGTTGACATCTAAACTATAACTCTGATAAATGGAATTTATACAAAGTTAAGTTGAAGCCTTTATATGTAAAGAAAGGCAAAGCAGCGACATGGAGCTGTGTGCAAAGACTTTGAGGAGTTTTCCCCTTGGGTGAAATCAAGGACCCAGCTCTCCTGGTTGAGCTGAATTACCTTGTTCCCAGTGGGACAATGCATTGTCTGCATTGTCTACATTGTCTGATATATTCTCCTAGACATAACTTCTCTGATTTCTGTTTTGGTACTGATTTGGATAAATGGGCTTTCTTTAATTAAATAAACAAAAACAAATAAATAAGTGTGTGTGTGTGTGTGTGTGTGTAACACACACACACACACACACACTTTGTAGAATTGGTATTTGTGGGAAAGGGAGTTAAGTCCTTGGATAAAAGCTGGGGGATCTTGC
This sequence comes from Gracilinanus agilis, assembly GCF_016433145.1. Taxonomy (NCBI): domain Eukaryota; kingdom Metazoa; phylum Chordata; class Mammalia; order Didelphimorphia; family Didelphidae; genus Gracilinanus; species Gracilinanus agilis. Next base: position 312,582,809 of record NC_058130.1, on the reverse strand, counting down.
TTCTCTCCCATAATGAAATGTCAGAATTTGGATTGAATCCAATCATATTTCCTAAACTAGTAATATTTAAGGAAATAGATAGACATGATTCTAGCCTGGTACTCCCTCTCTCCGAGGAGAGAAGGGTGGCCAGTCTCTGCCTTCTACCTCCTCTTTCCCTTCCTGGAAGAAATGAAAGTCTCCCTTGAAGAAGGATGAGGGGAGAAGAGGCTAGAGATGTTTCTTCTGCCTCCCTATGAGTCACATTATGCCTTGTTAAAGATGAGCAAATAGACCTCTTGATACATGCATCTCACAATATGTGGGATCTTTGCCACAATAATAATAAAATAAACTATGCTACCAAAAAATGCATATATTGAGTACATCAGAGCTGTATGAACAAAGTACCAGACTCAGGACAAGGTATTTTTGTGATCTAGGCAAGGTTTATGAATTTCACACCTTGATTTACTGAAAGGTTTTGAGCCTTCCTATACATGAGTATATATAACACAAATATTTTACCCCCCGCCCAAATACAGTGTTCCACTAAGGCAAAATTTTCTGGCATTAAAATATGATCATAGAATTATAGAGCTAGATGGAAACTTGGAGAAGATATTTTCTAACCCCTTCTTTTTACAGATGAAGAAACTGAGGCCCAGAGAAATTAAGTGACTTGGCAAAGCTCAGACAGGTAGTAAGATTAGAGGCAAAATTTGAACTTAGATTCTCTTCTCTTTTCCAATGTATTAAAAACCATCCTTCATTGTATCCCCTTTTCCATTGTACTCTAGGAAGATACCAGCCTTACCTTTCCCTTTATTTCAGCTATGAAAAAGTTTGAGTTCTGGATGGCAGAGATCCCTTCCATCTGGAGGGTCTGGGAAAACTGTATGTGAGAAGTTTTATGCAAGCTTTGCTTTGAAGGATAGTTCAAAATTCAGATTTCAAAAGGCAGCTAATGATAGGGAGAGGGGGTGGGATGCATGGGAATCCCAGGCAAAGGAAACACAAAGAGCAAGTATATAAGAAGAAAGGCAGTGTAATACAATAAAAAGAGAAAGAAATGGGAGTAACAAGCAAGATCTGAGTTCCAATCCTGGACATGATATTTACTACTTGCATAAGTCTAAGCAAGTCACAAATTCTCTTTCAGTAGATTTCTAAGCCTATTAACCGGTAAGTCCATGATATGTTCAAGGGATAATTATTTGATTTGGCTAGGTCAGTGATTCCCAAAGTGGGCGCCACTACCCCCTGGTGGGTGCTGCAGCAATCCAGTGGATCAGTGATGGCCACAGGTGCATTTTGGAACGTGGATTCAGTGTGATAACCAATTTATTAACAACAACAACAAAAAGAAACCAATTGCAAATAGTCAATCGCGGTGATTTAAGATTACTGCTGATGAAAATAGAGCAGAGGATTACTAAATTGGTAGCAGCACACCAGGTTCATCCTTCTCATTGAGATGATTTCAAATATTTTAACTTTTTTTGTATTACATTCTATTCTGAGTTCAATAAATAGTTTTATAATTTCAAAGTTCAATGTTTCTAATTTACACCTTTCTTTACTATATTTTATGAAAAAGGTAGAAACATTAATACATATATCTTTCCTATTAATTACTATTAACAATTTTTTAATTAATTTCCAGGGGGCGCTAAGTAATATTTTTTCTGAAAAGGGGGCAGTAGGCCAAAAAAGTTTGGGAACTACTGGGCTAGATCATAGAGTATCTAACAATAATAAACACCTCTGGGCCTGTGCGGTTTTCTCACTCCCCTCCATCTAAGAAACCCATCTACTCTAAATTGGATTCAGTCCTGGGAAGAGGAGAATTTGGACTCTAATGAAAAGAGTTAGTCCCCCTTTTGCCATGTTTTTATTCTTGATCTTGTTACATCTTCCTCTCAGTCCCATAGAGACAATTAACTTAATTAAATTGCTTAAATTAATTTACTTAAAGCTTAGGTTTTGTCTCGAGTTTAGGATCTCCCCAAAGAAGTAAAAAGATAGTCAATGGACAATGTGAATAATGTTTGGGACCCCAAAATGCAAAAAAAAATCTTACACAAAATACAAGCACACATTGAGGGAAAGACTTAAACTAAAAAGTTCTGGTATTAACTACTGTTATTCACTGGCAGGAGTTTGGGATTTAAATCTTATCTGGAAAGACATATACAAAGTGATGCAAAGTGAAGTGAGTAGAACCAAGAGAACACTACAAAGTAACAACAAGAATATATGATGATCAATAGTGGGTGAGTTAACGAGGGATCCAGAACAATTCCAAGGGACTCAAAGAAAAAGGATATTCACCACACCATAAAAGGAACAGATGAAGTCCAAATGCAGATTGAGACTTGCCATTCTTCACTTTATTTCCTCTATGAATTTTTTTCTAGCGTAAGCAATATGCATTTTGTTTCACAACATGACAAACAAGGAAATATGTATTATATGATAATATATGTACAGCCTAAATCATATTACCTGCTTTCTTGGGGAGGGAGGAAGAATGGGAGGGAAGGGGGGTGAAGAATGAGACATAACTTTCTGGACGTAGATAATGGGAGATTTTGTTTCTCCTGGATAAAAATATTCTTTACAAATTATTACATATTCTTAAGAAATCATATGTATTATATTATTGTTATATCATATATCATATTATGTTATATGTTAACAATAAAATAAATTATAAACAAAAAATCATGAGAACATAACTAATTAGGCGTTGTTCTATTTCACCTTGGCCCTGTATTGTCCTCTCAAAAGGTCACATTTATTGTCCAGCCAGGCAAAAGTTTTGATTCCTCTTCAATAATGGTCATCTTTGATGCAGAACTTCTGCTAATCCTCATCTCTACTCAATGTATCTATCTGCCTAAAGCCCTCAGGAGAGACCTGCTTACCTTCCCAGGGAGTGCCCAGGGAAGAAAAGAGCTAGAGATGGAGTCACTCCCCTTTAAAAGTTCAATGAATCACCAGTTATTTCTATTCAGTGACCAATAAGGTGATAACTTCATCATTCCCAAACCACCCAAGCACTGAGCTAGCTCATATGGTTGACCAGAAGCAGGAAAGGCAATTTTGCATATCCTCTGTTCAGTCCCTGGTTAATAAGCAGGTGAGGGGCAAAATGAAGAGCTATTAATGGCAGGCTTAGCATGTTGAACTTTACCCAGTTGGATAGTGGGAAGCTAGTAAAGGGTTTTAAGTATATCTCCTCTCTTTTGTCTTCAGAAGACAACCCCTGACTTTTACAACCTAGCCTAAAAAGCCACCATTCTCAGATAATGAGATTCACATTTATATAAATGTGGAAATGAATATCAATTAATAATCTAGAAAAGCATGTTTAGACACCACAGTTAAAAATATTCATAGTTGATCTTTTGAATCTAACCTACCCACCCCACCCCCCATTTTTCTTTTCAAAAAATCATTCTTTCATCAGAGGAGTGGGTTTTTTTTCATATTTCAGGAATACTCTAAAACAAGAAAGTAAATTCATAATCCTTTCCCAAGATATACAGTAACTGAAAAATCAAGCTATGTAACATGAATCTTTCTTCCCTTCCTCTCACACTTGGAAAAGAATTTCAGTCACAAGCTTTGTGTTTTTGATTGGGAAATAAGCCCAGATTTTTAAATAGGCACTTATAGCCTCCTATTTGCTAAGTTAGCTTTTTCTTATATTCACAGACAGATTGAGCATCTTTTTAGGCTTTACTTTCTTCCCAAGAAGAATATTGACAAAAAAATTAAATCATGAAGTACTCCCAATTCAATGTCACATTCTAAGTAAGACAAAATTCTACTTCTGAAAGACAATATTAAATTACATTTTACTGGAAAATATATTTCTTTCCTTTGATTAATAATAATGGCTAGCACTTATCTCGTGTTTTAAGATGTGCACTTACAAATATTATCTCATTTTATGTTTATAATAATGCTGGCAGGTAGGTGCTATTAATGTCCCTATTTTACTAATGAAGTAACTGAGACAGGCACAGGTTAAATGAGTGTTTTTGGATTTGGAGTAAGATCTCATGTAGTCATTTATAGTTTTCATTTTCCTTTGAAAACTTTATATTCTTTGATAACTTACCTGTTGAATGGGTAATGGCAATTAGATGGTTCGGTGGCTAGAATGGCAGGTTTAGAGTCAGGAAGACTCATCTCACCAGCTGTGTCACTTCACCCTGTTTGCCTTAGTCTCTTCATATGTAAAATGAATTGGAGAAGGAAACAGCAAACCATTCCAGTATTTTTTGCCAAGAAAATCCCAAATGGGGTCACAAAGAATTAGATATGACTGAAAAATGACTGAAAACAACACTTTTTATTGTATATTTGTGTCAGTTCCATCTATATTTTGTATGGCATTGAAAACATTATTTTAAATATTATTCCACTCTGCCATTTATCTTCTTTTTTATCTTCACTAATTTTATTTGTGAAAAAATCACTTTATGTAGTCAAAATTTTCTTTATATTTTAAATGATCTCCTCTTACTTTTAGTTGGTTAAGAATTTGTACCCAGGTTGAGAAACTTACCTGATCTCACTCTTTTTAAATTATTATTTATAGTAATGTGTCCATTTTTATGGTGTATGGTGGCATAATGGTATGCTGACCTAAAACTAATTTCTTCAGTACAATTTTCTCAGTAGTTTCTTTTTTTTTGTTTTTTTTTTGTTTTTTTTTATCAGAAAGGGATTGCAGAGCAGCTGGGTAGCTCAGTGGATTGAGAGCCAGGCCTAGAAATGGGAGGTCCTTGGTTCAAAACTGGCCTCAGACACTTCCCAGTTGTGTGACTCTAGACAAGTCACTTAACCCCCAATGCCACCCTTACCACTCTTCTGCCTTAGAACCAATACACAATATTGATTCTAGTATGGAAGGTAAGGGTTTAAAAAAAACCAGAAAGGGAGCCCTTGTATGGGTGTTTTGTGGTTTGGGATTTATCCAGCAGTAGACTCTGATTTCTGCTTGCATCTGTGGTTTGTTTTCCCTTTCCCCCTCCCAAAAATTATGACTATTTTTCTATCTTTATTTACTAAAGAAATTGGTATTTAATTTTTTTTATTATTCCACTTGTCATATTTTTAAATCAATATCATTGTTTCCCTGCTGGTTCTGCAGAGGGAGTAAGACTTCATGGCTCAACTCCTACTTATAAAACTTTTCTCTCCTTCTGGAGACTCAGGACAACTATAAACTTTCCACCTGCCTTTACTCACTGATCTGACCTGGAGCTGAGCCAAAAAGCAGAGGCCTAGACAAGTCGATTCTTTTCACTTTTTGGTATTATTTTTCTCTCTTCTCCTATGTCCTTCCCCTTTGCTCTCTCTTCTCTTTGTCTCTTTCTTTCTTTCTTTGTCTTTGTCACTCTCTCTGTCTGCCTCTGTTTATCTTCCACATGGACATAATAAAGATATTAGTATGCATCACATGTATGTATTTTTTAGTAATTTTATATATTTTCTTTATTTTAGTGAACCAAAATCTGCCTTCTCAAAATCCCTCTCAGCCTTCCTACATACAAACAAATATAAATAGTCAAGGATTACAAATTTCCACTCTAGCAATGTCAAAAAAAATTTTGTCTCATTCTTCATTCTGAATCCTTCAGCCCTCTCTCATGAATTGGGCAACATATTTTTTCATTAGTCCATAGTTGCTCATTACACTGATAAGAGTTCTGTACAATAGTGTTCCGTCATATTTGTATAACAGCATTTCCCAACTTATGTCTAACCTCCTCAGATTCCCATTCTTCACCACCTCAAAAAGCTTGAAATATTTTTGTGCAAAATAAAATCAAAACCCTGAAAAGATAGAAGAAAGTATAAGATATCTCATAGCAGAACAACTGACCTGGAAAATAGGCTAAAAATAAACAAATACAAGAATCATTCTACCATCTGAACATTGGAAAGAAAAGCTTAGATAGAGTATGTTTTGCTGAGGAGTAATCCTGACTTCTCAAATTTGACCTCCCCACTTCCATGCTTTCCCTCCTATTACCCTGTTAAGTAATTTTTTTATGTCTGAACCAATTGTATGTGTGTGTTTTCTTCTTTCTTTTGACTAGTTTAGGTCAGAGGAGGTTCAAATGTCAGGTGTTCCTCCCACCCTCTCTGTCTTGTTAGTATAGATATCTACTTGATCATTCTGATTATGAGATAATTTCCCCTAACCTTTCTTCCCTTCTCCCTCCCCAATGTACCATCTTCCCATCTCTTTCCATTTCTTTTGTAGGATCATCAAGACTCCTTCCATTGATCCCTGATGATGATAGAGTTCCTAGGGGACACATGTATCATCTCCTCATGTGTGAATATAAGTAGTTTATTCTTGTCTAGTCCTTTATTGTTGTATATTATGTTTATATTTTTATATTTATCTTTACTCATATTTGAACTTCAAACTGTCTTTGTAGCTTTGTTCTTTGCATCAGGAATGCTTGGAAGTCCTCTCTTTCATCAAAAATTTATTTCTTCCCCATCCCATTAGCATTATAATGAATTTTGCTGAATGAGTTATTCTTGGCTTTAAGCCCATATCCTTTGTCTTCCAGAATATCACGTTCCAAGTTCTCCATTCCTTTATCGTGTTGGCTACTAAATCATATGTGACCCTGACTGTGGCTCCATGGTACTTGAATTCTTTCTGGTTGCTAGCAGTATTTTTTTCCTTTGACCTGGAAACTGGATTTTGGCTATGATGCTCCTAGATGTTTCCATTGGAAGTTACTTGTAGGAGGTAACCAATAGTTTCTTTCTATTTCCACTTTTCCTTCTAGTTTTAAAGATCTGGGCAGTTTTCTTTTAAGATTTTTCGAAGTATATATCTAAGCTTTTCTTTCCAATGTTCAGATGGTAGAATGATTCTTGTATTTGTTTATTTTTAGCCTATTTTCCAGGTCAGTTGTTCTGCTATGAGATATCTTATACTTTCTTCTATCTTTTCAGTGTTTTGATTTTATTTTGTTAGTTCTTGTTACCTTATGAAATCACTAATTTCTCTTCAGTCTATTCTGCAAAAAGTTTGTTGCTTGGACAAAGTGTTATACCTTTTGTGGCAAGCTATTAATTCCCTTTCCAACTTCTTCTTCCATAACTCTCATTTCTTTTCCATTTTTTCCTCAAACATTTTCATTTTGTTTATAGAAAAAATTTTAACTAAAAAAAAACTTTTGCTTTTTCTCTTCCAGGAATTCTAGGTGAATTTTTTCCAGACAGTATTTTTTTTCCCGAAACTTCACTTGCAGATATTTTGGAGTCAATCTCTTCTGGATTTATGTCTCGAGTTTCTTTCTCATCATAATAGCTCTTTATGATGGAGTTCTTTTTTTTTGTTTGTTTACTTATTCTTCCAGCCTACTTTCTGATCTTGGGCTTGAGGTTAGGGTTGACCTCTGTGGTACTTTGGAGTATTGAGCATTATGTTATTCCAGGATCTCAGGGACAGGTTGGGTATCTGCACACTTTCTGTGCTCCAAGGGTGGTCTGATCTGGGGCAGTCTGATTGTTACCAACTTCTTATGAGGTCTGAGCATTCCTGACCTGGATATGGGTTTCAGCAAGAATAGACTGCTCTGTGTTTGAACTGACATCTTATCTCACTTTATCAGAACTCTTTCCTCTTGTCTTCTAGTAGAAATAGAATATTCTGATTCATAGAACTTATTACAATTTTTATTTGACCAGGACAACTAGTTTTACTTGTTACTCATTATTCATGATAGGTTTTGTGCAGTCAGTCTTCCCCCTCCCCAAAACATACTATTCTAAACAGATTCCCCAATATTTTCCATTTCAGAATTTTTTTTCTGAATTTTTCTTTGACCTAGGAGTGGTGGAAAGGCTAGTAGGGACCAGTGTAGACACTCCCTATAGAAGTATGTTTCAATTTCATTAGTTTCCTTTATGGACTTATTTACTCTATTTTTTGCATTTAAAAATTGTTTGTTGAAGTGTTTTTTTTTAACCAGTACCTTTTCTATTAGAATCAATACTGTGTTCCAAAGCAGAAGAGTGGTAAGGGTTAGGCAATGGGGATTAAGTGACTTGCCAGGGTCGCAAAGCTAGGAAGTGAGAGTCTGAGACCAGATTTAAACCTGAGCTACCTAGTTGCCCGTAAAAATACTATCTTAAGAAGATCATCATTGACTTCATCAGACTGCTAAAATGACCCCAGATGAAAAACATGGTTAAAAACCTTTGATCTAGTCTGACCTTTTATGAAAAAGTACCCTGAAGCTTAGGTTATATGACTTATCTAAGGTCACAGGATAGAAATTGGAAAGACCAGAGTTGAAGCCCAGGTCCTCTGACAAAAGTCTTTTAACCATTACTATATGCTACCTCTACTGGTGCTTAATAAATGCTTATTTATCGACTGAATGAATCCCTGCTTCAGTTGCTGAGGATCTCAGCGACCAAGAGGAGCCTACATAGCAATCCAAGTTCTCCCTTTGAAGATCTTGAGCTTTCTATTTTTGGCATATCATAAAAACAGTGACCTGAACCTCTGTCTTGACATCAAGACCAACACTTCAAGGTGAACTGAAATATCATTTTGAAAAGCACATAAATAGATTTTAATCCAAAAATCAATCAGTGTATTTTGGGACCTAGACAGACACATAGAGCCAAACAGTCATGTGGCATTTCCTACTTGTCATCTCTAGGATGGAATGCAGTATTGTATTTCATTTGATCTCCTCCCCCAACAGAAGTGGATTTTAGCAGCAAAAAATTAACCTTTTAGTCTATAGGGTTAGAATCTTTTGGCATTTCCTAAGAAGCATTTAAATTTGTGGAACTCAACAAAGGCATTGTGGGATAGTAAAGCACTGAATGAAGAATCAGGACAAATGGACTATTTCTAGTACTAACTCATAAATTAGATACAAGATATTGATAAATAATTCAGTTCATGACATTGGTCAGATAACCTTTCTGAGTTTTAATTTCCTCATCTGAAACTAAATGATCTGTAAGGTACAGGATTAATATTCTGTGGAATTAGGAAATAGAAACATAGAAGGCAGAAAAGTTCAGACAAGCAAGCCAACTGTACATCAAAGAGTACAAGTTCTTCATTTGTTTCTCAGGTAATAGAATTTCCAAGACACTACAAAATCATAGATATTTAAAACTTAATGGAATTCTCTTTTCAGAACTCTAAACCCTTCTCTCTTTCTTTCTTTATGTCTTTTCTTCTTTCTTTTTTCTTTCTTCCTTTGGCTCCCACACACACACTTCTTCCTTTCCTCCTTTCTTTTTCTTCCTTCCTTCCTTTATCAATTTTTCCTCTTTTTTCTCTCCTTCCTTCCTTCCTTTCTTCTTCCATCCTTTATTTTTCTTTCTTTCATTTCCTTCCTTCTTCCACCCTTTAATTAGTATGTATAGAGCATATATAGTTGAACATAGATTTCCTCTATAAAAATCTTAACAAATGATCATCTATCCTACATTGGAAGACCCCCCAATGAAATGGCATCCCAACTTTCTCAAGCAGCCCATTCCACTTTTCAATAGCCCTAATTATAAGGAAATTCCTTCTCTATTGAACCAATATTTGCTTCTATGCAACTTCCAGCTATTGTCTTTATTCCACCCTTTTAGACAAAAGAGACGTCAAGCTATTGCACAGGATAGCCTATCAGTTACTTGAGGTTAGTTTCCTCGTCTCCTTAAGTCCTATCATAACAAATATCATCATCATCTGCATGTCAAGGTCTGCAAAGCATCATTTGATCTCTTTCAGGCTAAACGTCCCCAGAGCCTTTAACAAATTCCAAAGTTACAAGTTTTTGAATTGTCTCATCATCCTAGCAGTCTTCCTTTGGATAATTTGTCAATTTGCTTTCTAAAATGTGATTCCCATAATAGAATGTTATACTCCAGGTATTTCCTTATATCAGGGCTGTCACCTTTCATCTCTCTAAGATGGAGTATAAGTGTCTCATTTTGTTTTAGTCTCAAGCCTGAAGTACCAGCCCACTTTAAACCAGGCCTGGTCCATTATCCTAAATATACTTTCATAGATACCATGTTGGATTAACAGTTAACTTCTGACTAAAAAGACTTCTCAACCCATTCTTTGGAGTTGATTCAAGGAAAGAAATGCCCAAGCAAAATGAGAAATGTGCCCTGGATTTATGCTCTGATTAGACTTCTGTTGTAGCATGCCTAATTGTGTTCCTCTCAAACAATGCTCCATCTTCCATTCTCTTTGCCTCTTCAATTGCTGTCCTTCAGGTTTAGAATGGATTCTTTTCTTTTTTCCATTCTGCCTCCTAGAATCCCTAATTTCCTTCAATCCTAATACAGATGCCTATGAAGCCCTTCTTGATTCTCTCAGCTATTGGAATCCTCTCTCCTAAAACTACTTTCTTTTTGCATATATATTGTATATTTATATTTATGTATTTATACTTATATAATGTATTTTTGTTTTTCTCATAGCACATGAACCAGGGATTGGTTCTGGTTTTGTCTTTGCATCCCTAGCACTTATCTCCTAGCATATAGGCCATTGATAAATGTTTGTTTTCCAGTAATTCATTGATTTAAGGCTTCCCTTTGAGACAATTCTTTAATAGATATAACGGAATTTACATGGGACTGCACATCAGGAAGAGAGAAGGAAATAAGCATTTAAATAGCACATCAATGGCTACTCTGTGCCAGTCACTGAGCTAAGCACTTTACAAATGTTATTTTGTGTGATCCTCACAACAACCCTGTGAGGTAGATGTTGCTATTATCCTGATTTTACAGTTAAGGAAACTGAGGCAGACAATGATTATCACTTTACTCAAGCTCATTCAAATAGTGAGACTGGTTTTGAACTAAGGTCTTCCTGACTCCTGGTCCAGCATTCTACTGCCCCACCTAGCTACTAAATCAGGAGTTATGGGAGTTTTTTTAATCATATTTTCCCCCAATTAAGTGTAAAAATAATTTTAACATTTTTATTGATTAATTAAGAAACTTTTCCCATGGTTACATGAATCATGTTCTTTCCCTCCATTCCTCCCACCCCCCTCCCATAGCCAATGTGCAATTCCACTAGGTTTTACATGTGTCATTGATCAAGCCCTATTTCCATATTATTAATATTTGCAATATGGTGATCATTTAGAGTCTACATCCCCAATCATATCCCTATCGACCCATGTGATCAAGCAGTTAACATTCATTTTTTTAACTCTTGAGTTACAAATTTTCTCCTTCCCTCTTTCCCCTGTCCTCTTTGAGATGATAAGCAGTCTAAGTTATACATGTACAATCAGGTAAAGCATATTTCCATATTAGTCATGTTGTAGAAGAAAACTTGAATAAAAAAGAAAGTGAAAAATAGTATATTTCAGTCTGCATTCAGATTCCATTTGTTGTTTCTGATTATGAGTCCTTTGGAATTGTCTTGGATCAGTGTATTGATCAGAGCAACTAAGTCATTTGCAGTTGATCATCCTTACAATCTTGCTCTTATTGTGTACAGTGTTCTCCTGGTTCTAGTTGCTTCACTTTGCAACAGTTCATGTATTTTATTAGAGTATATCTTTTCTGTTTCCACTTCTCAGTTTTTTGTGAACCATGAATGGCAGACTGTTCATCATTTCTTATGGCACAATATTATTCCATAATAATTGTATATCACACCTTCTTCAGTCATTCCTTGATGGGAATGCTGCCATTGTGCTGAAAGGCATCCCTTCAATTTCCAAATCTTTGCCACCACAAAAAGAGCTGCTACCAATATTTTGGTACATATAGGTTCTTTTTTTAAATCTCTCTAGGATACAGACATAGTAGTAGTTTTGCTATGTCAAAGAGTTCACACAGTTTTATAGTTCTTTGGGCAGAATTCCAAACCACTCTCCAGAATGACTGGATCTGTTCACTACTCCACCAACAGTGCATTAGTGTATAGATTATGATTTTTGCTCTATTACTGACTGACATTGAATTTGCGCAAATCACTTGATCTCTCTGAGAGGTCAGTTTTTTCTTTACTAATGTTTACTTCAGGGCTTTTCATCCATCTCCAAATGTCAGTGTATCTAGTACCTTGGTTTTGAGACAGAGATTCATTTAGCTCTTTAAGGTTTAACACTAAAAAGAAACTTAGAGATCATCTAAACCTCCCAATTTTTATAGACATGATCACATTTCTCCTCAAAAAGTGTGTACTATGGGTCAGCTAGGTGGTATAGGGGATAGAGTGGGGCCTGAAGTCAGAAAGACTTCTCTTGCTGAATTCAAATCTGATCTCAGACCCTTACTAGCTGTGAGATCATGGGCAAGTCACTTAAACCTGTTTGTCTCAGTTTCATCATCTATAAAAAAGAGTTGGAGAAAGAAATGGCAAACCACTTTAGTACCTATGCCAAGAAAACATCAACTAGGTTCATGAAGAGTTAGACTCAACTGAAAATATGTGAACAAAATGTGTATCATTCCTTAGTAGAATGGGAAATGATGCTAGAAATCATAAGGACATTCTAACCACAAATTTCCTTCGAGTATGCACACTAAAAGTATTTGATAATTCCTAAACACTTTCACAGGTTTTTGCTGACAGAGAAAGATGAGGTGGTTTAAGATCTTGAAATTTGATTCAGCTTCCTGCCTTGCCCAGATCTATGACGCTATTAGAAAGAAGTAACGTAGAATGTTATTGCCTGATCTATTATTAATACATAGAAAAGTAAGCAGTAAAGCACTTTCAAAGGGAAATATTATGCTTTAGGCTGAGAAAGCACTTTTCACTCTAAATCTCAATTTCCATCTGTCAATAACTCATTTTTCATGTGGATATATATGCACATGTATAATGTATAGATTAAAATATTTGAAAAAGTAAGAAATGTGGCAAATAAGAATTGGAGAGAGAACTTCAAACTTCAAAAGATTTTTATTAAACAAAAAATTGATATTCATCTCATTAATTTTTGAGTGAAGTCTACACTTTCAAATTTTAACAAGGGATGCTCCCATAATCATTCTCTCTCTCTAATCTTTAATCTCCCCTTTTTTTTACTGGTCCCTCCCTTGATGCTTAAAGACATAGAAGAAGCAAGTGGTGTAATAATCATCATAATGAAGATGATTGTGATTATGATAAAATAATAATCACTAGCAATTCCACAGTATTTTAGAGATCATAAAGTGTTTTTATATGTATTACCTCATTTGATCCTTGAACAAACCATTGTTACTATTATTCTGAATTTAAAGATGAGGAAGAAAATTTACAGATCTAAAGACACTACGGACATAGTATTTCTTTTGGCAAAGCAAAACATTTGACAGTCCCTCTTTCTTTGCATGAGATGAAGAAATTATGGATTAGATCACATTAGTTGGATTAGAGATTGGTTAATCTATTAAACCCCCAAACCAGTCATGAGTGGTTCATTGTCAACTTGGCAAGAAGTCTCTAATGAGCATTCTAAGGATAAGGTTTTGGCTCTAGGCTGATCATCGCTACTTTTAAATGATGATTTTGATGAAGACGTACATGGTGCATGTATTAAACTTACTGATGATCCAAAGTTGGGAGAAATATTAAACAGCTGGATAACAGAATAAAGAACTATCATTAGAATAGATTGGTCAAATCTAGTAATAGTTCATAAGGTCAACTCTGAAGTTATACATTGGGTTCAAAAGATTAACCTCATCCCTACAGATGCTTATAAATAGCAATTCATGTCAAGTGTCAATGTTCATGACCCATTTATTAAGTGCTTACCATGTAACAGGCACTGCTAAATGCTGACAATACAAAAAAAGAGAAAAGACAGTCCTAGCTCACAGTCTAATGGAGGAGAAAATATACAAATATTTTTGTAAAAACTAGATACATGCAGAATAAATTGTGCATAATCTCAGGGGAAAGGTCCTAAGAGGAAGGTAGCCTGGAAAAGAATCTGTTGCAGAAGGTGGGACTTCACTTTAGTCTTCAAGGAAGGCAGGAGTTGGAGATGACACACAGAAAGAGAAAGAGTTCAGTGAAAAAGATTTGAGGATTTTAGTTCAACAAAAACTCAAAATGGCTCAACAGTGTGACAAGGCAGATCTAAAAGCAATGCTGTTGTAGTGAAGAGACCCTACATGTAAAGGAGGCTGCTCCATGTGTGGTGATGACTGTCTTCATGCAACTTGAAGTGAGGCAGAATAGATATCTCTAGCTTCTTCTCTCCCCACTCTTCTCCAAGGAAGACTAATTCCTGCTGGAAAGAAGAATAGTTGTGTCTTTTGATTTTCTCTGACAGAAGGGGTACCAGACTAGAATTACATCTATCTGTATCTTTAACTATTATTAGCCTGGGAGGTAGGATCAGGTTCCATTTAACTTCTGATTATTTTATCATTATTTGGGTAGGGAGTGGGAAGGACTCTTAGCTCTATATCGATAGCTTGACTCCTTTCCCACCAAATGCCAGTTTCTCGATGAACACACATAGCAAATAGTAAGAAGAATCAATTTCTGCACATTGATAGCACAACAGAAATCAAAGAAAGTACCATAGGAGTATACCAGACATTACAGAGTGATGAAGCTCCCCTCCTGGGAGTGAGATAATTCAGTTCAATCAAGAGTCCTAAACCTCATTCAACAGGAGTTGTTTCACTGGTCTCTAACGTAGCAAGGTGGGAGTATGCTAGCTCCTCATATCTACCCAGAGTCTTTTCCTTGAGCCACCTGAAGTGGAGTCAGCCTCTTCCATCTTCCTTTTTATAAATAGAAGCCAGGAGTGCCTGAAATAACTCAGAGTTCAAAGAGGTCTTGAAGTTTGTATGGTCCCATAGGAGACCAAAGACAACCTCTCCTATGACTCACTCAGGGCAGGGTATTCATCCTGACCAATAGAAAGAGACCTGACCAATAGGAAGAGAATCCCATTCCAACGGGCTTTAGGACAGGGGTTACACTATCTTACACAGTGTTAAGATATACACAGTGTTTGGAATGAGGGAAGTAATAGTTGCCAGGGACTTTGCCCCATTCAGAGGACATTAGAGAGTGGTCAGAGGTGGACAAGCAAGATGATAAGGGGCCTGGAGAAAATGTCATATGAGAATTCTATGAAAGAACTAGGAATTCTGTACGAGAAGAATTAGAAGTAGGATATATTAGGGGTCTGACCATGAAAGCTTAACATGAGGACAAAGGACTCAGCTTGTTTTGACTGGCCACAGAGGACAGAAAGAGAAACAGAGTGCCAAAGTTACACAAAAGCAGATTTTGGCTATGTGTTAGAAAGAACTTCCTGACAATTAGGACTATTCAAGAGTGGAATGGGAGGTTTTCAAAGTAGAATCTAGATGACACTTGGTTGAGGAAATATTATTGGCTGGTTATAGATGGCTTCTGGGTTCTTTCCAAGCTCTGAAATTTTGTGATTCTGTGGTGTCCCAAAAGGGGAGAAAATGGAAAGAGGCATCTTTATAGTAAACGACATTGCCTTCCATTACGTCCTCAACCCTTTCTTTACCACCAGGTCTGCTATATACAATAAACTCCCAAGTATGATCAATTCCTGGGGATCCTTAGAAGGTGATTCCCTTCCTCCCTCCCCTCTTCACTGTGGTGTGATGGAAACACCCCAAATGTGACTATTATATGTTTGTAATATATACAGGCACTGATAGAGGAAAAGAAATTATTTTCAAGCAACCTCAAGCATGTCCAAAATATCCATTTACATATACTTGATAAAATATTTACCAATAGTTCTTAAAAATTCATGCTACTAAATTCCCCAAGGACCGTCACTAGCCAGCCCTTTGTTGGTCTCGTTTAAGTCACTGTAGAGACTTGAAATTCTTGCTCTTTAAAAAATATTACAATATTCTTTTCATACAGGACTTATGATTTCACTGATGTATAGAATTCAGAAAAGGGGACTTATGCCAATAAAGGTAAGTATTTGTTCTGCAATTTTTTATCTTAGAATGTTGCTTGGGACACTGAGAGGTTAGGGAATTTTTCCTACATAATTGCTGAGGGTGCCTAATTCTCTAACTTCCCCAAAAGGCTCATGCCAGTCAGATCTAGGGCAACCTAGAAGGACAGAGTTAGAATGAGGGAGAGTAATTGGAGCAGATATAAACCCACAATTGACTTATGAGTGGGGACAGGGAAGGTGTCTTCCCCCTCTCCTGTCGGTTTACCACATCCCCTTTGTGGTCATTCTCCAAAGGTGAAATGATTTGTCTGTAGTCATATAGTCAGTATGAGTTAAGCTTAGGACTTGAACCTGGTCTCCCTGATTCCTAGAACATCCCTCTATTGATTATGCAGCATGGTTTCTTTTGCTATTAGAAACACATAACATAAAATTGTTAGTCCAGCCCCTCTCTACAAAACCTGGCTTTCTATGTTGGCCAGAATGCTCAACAATGACCCACAGTTTTTGTTCCCGTTAGAAGTAATGAAAGCCAAAATGTAAAAAACAAGATAGCCTTACCTGCTTCACTTAAGTTTGTTGTGTTTGCTCCTAGATGTATGCATTAAATAGAATGGAATGGATATTCCATTGGGAACATTATGGAGCACTGATGGTTTCCTCTTTATCCAATTCCACACAGCCCCTTTGTGGAATGGATTCCCCACAATAAAGAGACTGAAGACTGCTGTAGATTGGCCAACTGACAACTCTTTGACAGGAGTTCAAAGGAATTTCCTAATCCTAAGTCAGAACGCTGTTTGGAGAATGGCGACTTACAAATGACAGCTGTAGAACAGATAGTCCAAAGCCTAGGCTTCAGCTTAGCCTGGGATTTTTGCCGGTTTCCTTGCTATATGGTAGCTGAGAGCCATAACTAATGAATGAAAATAAATCATTCAGCAAGCAATTATTAGGTGCTTATTAAGGGGCAAGCATGATTCTCAATACTAGGGATAAAACAAAAGCAAAAACAGCCCCTGCCCTCAAGAAGCTTACATTTTAATGGGGGGGACAACGTGCCTATAAGTAGGTATAGGCATGATGCATAGAAATAGGAAAATAGAAGGTAACCTTTGAGGGAAAACTACTGGAAAACTCCTGAAGAAATAATTTTAACTGTATCTTTAAGGAAGCCAGGTATTCTAAGAGGCAAAGGTGAGAAAGGAGAGTGGTCAGTGGATGGAAGCAGCTAGTAAAGGAAGAACATGGAATACTCTCCCTGGAAGAAACCAAAAGTAAGCCAGTATGGCAGAATTATTGTTTTTGTCGTCCATCCTTCCTTTTCAAAGAGGACTGTTGACAGTACAGGGTGATATTAATTAGATTTAAGTGAGGGAGTGTTGGACAAAGTTATCAGCTTCACTGCCTCTTCTAGAGCCACTGAAGTTCAGTGACAAGACAAAAGTCAGGACAGCTGGCAACGGCCCAGGAGGCAGTGGATGACCCTGACTGAGCCCTAAGTCCTCCACAGCATCTGCTTCAGCTGCCTTCATGGCAGCTGTAACAAATCATTCTCATCTATCCATTCTGCAAAGGGAAGTCTTCACATGACTCCTTCCATTTTCTCCCCTTTTGGGACACCACAGAATCACAAAATTTCATAGCTGGGAAAGAACCCAGAAGCCATCTATAACCAGCCAAGAATATTTCCTCAACAAAGTGTCACCTAGATTCTACTTGGAAACCTCCCATTCCACTCTTGAATAGTCCTAATTGTCAGGAAGTTCTTTCTAACACATAGCCAAAATCTGCTTTTATGTAACTTTGGCACTCTGTTTCTCTTTCTGTCCTCTGTGGCCAGTCAAAACAAGCTGAGTCCTTTGTCCTCATGTTAAGCTTTCATGGTCAGACCCCTAATACATCCTACTTCTAATTCTTCTCTTACAGAATTCCTAGTTCTTTCATAGAATTCTCATATGGTATTTTCTCCAGGCCCCTTATCATCTTGCTTGTCCACCTCTGACTACTCTCTAATGTCCTCTGATATAATCTGAACGGGGCAAAGTCCTTGGCAACTATTAATACCCTCATTCCAAAAATTATGTATATCTTAATACTGCATAAGATAGTGTAACCCCTGTCCCGAAGTCCATTAGAATGGGATTCTCTTCCTATTGGTCAGGAATGTATTGGCAAGGAGTATTGTGGAGGCAGCTAGGTGGCTCAGTGAATAGAGAACCATGCCTAGAGATGAGAAGTCCTGGGTTCAAATCTGGCCTCTGACACTTCCTAGCTGTATAATTATGTAAACCCAATTGCAGAGCCCTTTCCATTCTTGTGTCTTGGAAATGATATTCAGTATCAATTCTAAGAAAGAAGGTAAGAGTTGTTTTTTTAAAGAGTAATGTGTAAGAATACTAGACATATAGGAAAGGTCCAGGTTGTAAAAAATTTTAAATGACAAAAAAGTTTGAACCTATAGATAAGAGTCTGGAATTTACTGAGTAAAGAAGTGACCTGGTTGGACCCATACTTTGGGAAAAATCACTTTAGCAGCTAAATGAAGGATGAATTGGACTAGGAAGAAAATTGAGGCAGGAAGACCAATTAAAAGGCTATTTCAAAAGTCCAGATATGAGGTTATAAGGACTTGAACTAGGGTGGTGACTTACTGTAGAGAAAGGAATATATATGAGTGATGTTGGGGAGGTAGAAATGGCAAGACTTGACAAGAAACAAGAAAGTTCAGAAAAAGTGTATGTTATGGGGAAAAGATGATGAGTTCTGGGTTTTTTTTAAACCCTTACCTTCTGTCTTGGAATCAAAGGCAGAAGAATGGTAAGGGCTAGGCAATGGGAATTAAGTGACTTGCCCAGGGTCACACAGCTAAGAAGTCTGAGGTCAGATTTGATCCCAGGACCTCCCTGTCTCTAGGTCTGGCTCTCAATCCACTGAGGCACCCAGATGCCCCTGGTGAGTTCTGTTTTGGAAATGGTCAGTTAGAGATGCCTAAGGGACATTTAGAACTTAATGCCCAATGGGAAGTTGATGATGCAAGTCTAGCACTCAGTGGAGAGATTTGGGCTGGACATAAAGATTTAAGGAATCATCCTTTATGAACCCATGAGAATTGGTAAGATTTCCAAATGAAATACTATGGAGAGAAAAGAACTGAGTGCCTGAGAAGAGTCCAGAGGGACACCCCAAGTAAGCACAACATGGCTAAAGATTTATCAAAGGACGAAGTAGTCATATAGGTAAGAAGAGAAGCAACAGAGATCAGTTATCACAAAAAACTAAAACACAGAGAGTATCCAGGAAGAGATCAAAGTACAAAATGTAACTGAGGAATCAAGAATGATAAGAATTGAGAAAATGCTGTTAGATTTGGCAACTAAGAGATCATTGGTAACTTTCAAGAGAGAAGTTTCACTTGAATGATGAAATCAAAAGCCAGATTGCAGAATGTTTAAAAGAGAGTTAAGAAGAGAGTGAAGAGAGCAAGTACAGACATATAGGGTAGCTGACTTTTTCAAGTTCAGCTGAGAAAGGAATGGAAAGGATCAAATGAGGGTGTGTCTTAGGGATGGAAGAGATATGGGTTCCAACTACAGGCAGTAGGAAAGGAACCAAAAGCTAGGAAGGGACTGAACATTAGAGGAAGAGTGTAGGTGATAGAGAGGACAGTCTTCTGGAGAAGAAGAGAAGAGAAAAGGGCAAGGGTACTATGTGCCAGGCACTGTACTATATGTTTTACAAATATTATATCATTTGATCTTCCCCCATAGAGACACAAGAAGACACATCAGAAATTGAAGCAAAAAAGAAGATTTAGGAAGATATCAGAGAAATGTAATATAAAGAGAAAGGAAAAGGAGGGATATCTCAGTAAATGGTTTCTCTTTTTTTAAAATATGAAACAAAGTTCTCAGCAAAAACAGTCAGAAGAGAGGCACCACTGGAGGCTTGAAAAGAGAAGAGGTTTAAAACAATCCTTGAGTTGCAACAGTGAATCAGCTGGGGAGAAGTAGGAGGATTACCTTGCTAACGTAAGAATTTAGCACTAATCTCCTAGGGAGAGGCTTATTAACTGCTGCACTTTAGCAGATGGGAGCAGAGAGCAACAGATGGCCCTGAAGAGCCTGAATAGGTAAAGATGCAGTTCAGCGACCACAAAACCAGCAGAGAGGCCCCAGAGAACAAGGACACGATGCACCAGTCATGGTACTGTGCCCAGTGGAGAGGCACAGAAAGGAATAGGATGTTATCATGAGGAAATCAGTGACTGGACAGTATCAGAGCCATGAGGTGACCTGGCCATGTGTGTGTTCTGGCCACATGTATCTCTAGCCAAATGTGTACTCTCCAGGGCTTATAACACAGTGCCAGGAACACAGTTCTTAAAATGCTTTAAAAAAATTTTTTATTGGCTGACTAATTTACTACTCTTTATACTGATGCCCTGAACTGACAAGTTTTTAATATGTGCTTTCTCTGTGCACATTCTCTATATTTTTGTTCTTCCCCAGGGGAAATATGGTAACATAGGGAAATATTCCCATGCTAGAGAGTATTTCTTGACACTTAACTTCCTGTGCAGTTTGATTAAATGTTTCTTGCTTTGAATTTCTTTGCCCTCTGGCTGTGATCTGTCATGTTATGGTTTTGAGTGTAAGCTGATCCACAAGGTACATCAAGACAGGTCTGTATAGAAGAGGTATCATGGATGCTACAGGTGATGGGGAAGGGTTAGGCACCATATCCTATAAAATAATTACGCAGTGATGCTGTGCTTTAAGAGTTATAAAACCTGTGATTCCAGAATCCTTAGAGTCTCTCCAGGCTTAGTTTTGCAATTCTAGCTATTAAAGCTCTCTCCTTCCTCAGATTATATTGTATTTATGTATCTGTTTATATATTGTGTCCCAGAAGGAAATGTAAGCTCCTTGAGGGCAAGAACTGTTCTCTTTGTTTTTGTCTTGTATTCCTAATGTCTCGTATAGTGACTTATATGTTGTTAAATATTTATTGAACAATTCAATGAAGTAGTAAGTACAAATATTATTTCCACTTTATATGAGGATATTTAAACTCAGAGATTTTAACGAATTTGTCCACAGTTGCACAGCTAAGGGTCAACATGTGAACACCATTCCTGTTTCCAAGTCTAATGTTTTTGATACTACAGCACGCTATTTCTTCTCCAGCATGTGCATATGTGTTGTTCACCTCTGTAGGATTTAGAAATACTGTTTCTACATGTGTAAACTATTTTTCACAGTTAAGAAAGTCTGTGTTTTAAGTTGAATGACAATGTGTTACTGTTCCCCATGGTTTTTTTTTTCTCCTGAATTTTTACATTATTGCAAGGAATGAAGACTACTCAAATTTATAACATCGGTCACCACTATTAGTTCAGCTTATTTATTCAGCTGCTGTAACCACTTATTAGCAGAAGCCAGGAGTTAGGGCTGGGAGTTGTGGGCAGAAAACAGGAGCCAAGGGAATGAAATGTGAATTCATCATAGCAGTTTGTAATTAGGAGCCCAGATACAAGTTGTTTGTTAGGAAGTATCATAGGTTTGATAGTAAATAATCAAAACTAAGAGCAAGAGCTAGAAGGAGGAAGAATGGCCAAGCATAAACTGAAGGTAAGGAATTGCTGCAAATTACTCGTTAGAACCTAATGAGAAGTTGGGTATCATCTTAGTAAAGAGGCTAGAGTGGTTTGCCATTTCTTTTTGCAGTGGATACAATGGATCCTTTTTTCCTCAGGCAATCAGAGTGACTTGCCCAGGGTCACACAGCTAGGAATATGTTTGTGTGTGGAATATGTGGCTTTGGGAGAGGTACTAGCAATAATTAGGAAATGAGGAAAAGAGGTGGTGTTGAAAGAGAACTATTATCACACAGGTAGAAGATGAATACCAATCTGTGTGTGTGTGTATGTGTGTGTGTGTCTGTGTGTGTAACTTATGATAAAGAGGAGAAACAGAAACAGAGAGGAAAAAAAAAGACAGAGATCAACCATCAGGGCTTGTCTTTTGGATTGACGAAGTAGTGGGCAGAAACCAATTCCGAGTTATATGACAGAAACCAGTAAGGTTTTCTTGCCCCATAAAATACTGATGGCAGAGTGTTGTTATTTATTTCAATTTATTTGGATTAGGACATTATTCCTGTTTGACTACAAATACTCATGGAAAAGGTATTTCCTTCCTAGTGAGATCCTTTTTTATAAATGGTTGAGATTGCAGCATTAAGAGAATAGATAAAGGGGAAAGTAGGAGCATGAATCATGTAACCATGTTAAAAATGAATATTAATAAATGTTAAAAAAAAAGAAAGATAGCATGATAAATGGGTTTGGATAAGACAAAAGAAACTTTTCTAACTGCTCTTGAGAATGGCACTTGATGGCAGGGGACAGAAAAACTTCAAAGACAAACTATGCTGAGCCTCTTACAAAATTGGAAGACCTCCCTCCCAAGATTCTAACAAATGGTCTTAGGACTAGTCTACTGGGTCAGGCACTGTATTTTGCCTTCCTCATCTTTTCCTGATGAACTGCTATTGATCCTTTAGAGCAGTGATTCCCAAAGTGGGTGCCATCGCCCCCTGGTGGGTGCTGCAGAGATCCAGGAGAGTGGTGATGGCCACAGGTGCATTTGGGGGCAGTGAATAACTGTAAGGGGGTGGTGATAGTATGTGACGGGGGCACTAAGTAATATTTTTTCTGGAAAGGGTGTGGCAGGCCAAAAAAGTTTGGGAACCACTGCTTTAGAGCATAAGTCAAATATTATTTCCTCCATGAAGTCTGTCCTGACCTTCATAGTTAGTGCACTCATGATATTTTTATGTTGTAATCATCTGAGTTTGTGTCTCATCTCCCGACTAGACAATAAGCATCATGATCATATTTTATCTATATCAGTCATTATCATCATCATCATCACTAGCATCTATACCAAATTTTAATATTTAAAAGTACTTTACATAGCTTCAATATAAGCCCTCTACACAGGCACTTAATAAAAGCTTATTGAATGAACGACCAAATAAATGAATGAATAATATGGAATGGTGAAAAACAGTGTAATGAAATGTAGCTTATTCAATGAGTGAGGAGACCAGAGCTCAGTTCCTTGCTCTGTCAATTGACCTTTGGCAAATCATTAGCCTGAACCTCAGATTTCGTATATGTAAATGTCCATTTGTAGGAATGTAAATGGACATAAAGTAGGAATAATAATTATAGTACCTACTTCACACAGCTATTGTAAAGAGCATATGAGACAGTGAATACAAATTGTTTTATAACAGTTATTATTATTTCCAACAGATGATGCCTGATTAAATCATTGCCAAATTTCACTCTTTCCTTGTATCGGATCAAATTAGACATAAGAGAAGAAGATCCACAGATTTCTATCATGACAGCTGCCATATATCTGGCACTTTAGAATTTACAAAGCACTTTTATAAACATACAAAGTTATACAACAATATCAGCAGAAAACAATGTTATATGCAATTTATAATTGTTGTTCAGTCATGTCTGAGTCTTCATGACCCCGTGGACCATAAGTACCTGTGGGATTGTCCTGGCAAAGAGGCTAGAATTGTTTGCCATTTTCTTCTCCAAGTGATACAGTAGATCCTTCTTTCCCCAAGCAATCAGAGGTTAAGCCCAGAGACAAACAGCTAGGAAATATCTAAAGCCAGATTTGAATTCAGACCTTTCTGACTCACTTGGCTGCTTCCTAGGAATACAGAAGTTAAGTCATTTACCCAAGGTCACACAGCTGCAAAGTGTTCAAGGCTGGATTTGAACTCAGGTCTTTCTGACTCCAGGCCCAGTGCTCTTAACCTACCTCTGCCTCTATGCATCTAAATAATTAATTAGGCAAATTTGTATTAATTGATAGAAATAAAGATGTAATACAGTGTCAATAACCTTTTATGCTCCAACAAATAGCAAATAAGTATGCAAATAGCACAAATTAAAATTAAAACACTTGCTCCTTGTTTGTAGCTTCAGCAACATCATAAAGCAATTAATAGTCAAAAAACTATTTGCATAAACAAAATACCTTAGTAGCAGATTGAGCTAATTTGTCCCAAAGGAAGAGGAAAAATTGTCCTAATGAGACTATCCCAAATAAAATTAGAAAAAGCACATCTTTCTTAGAATCAAAGTTGCAAATATTACAGTAAATTATCACAAAATGTAAAAAAAATCTCAGAAATACATAAACAAACATGGAAAATGCATTGAAAAGAAGCTGGACTAATCACCCACACAAGGTAGAGAAAAGTCAAAAAATAAATTACCTGAGGAGGGACACAAAGGGGAATAAAAAAACATAAAATAAGACAAAAATTAAAATAGGAATTAAAATATTAAATAAAAATGGTCACTGAATAAAAACATATGAAACAAAGTTACTGAAAAAGTGAAGGAAACAAAATTTATTCCAAGAAGCATAAATAAAAGTTGGCTTAGGAAGCGGATCAAAAGAAATCCATCAAAAAGAATCCCAAACATGGAAGAAAAATAAAATAATCTTACCAAAAAAAATTAAAAACAAACTCATCCCAGAAATGGAAGGAAAAAAACGGCTATAAGAATGAGATACCCAGTGTAACATAAAGTGAATACCCCCAAGTGTAGCATGAGGCAACCAGTTTATAGGATAGACATTTATTTAGACCCATTGAGGAGATCTGGTTTGGTTGAGGTCAAATTGATAGAAAAGCTTCCAATGGCACTTGACTTCAGATGCAGCAACTTCAGTTGGATGGCGTTGTTTTTTAAAATCTATTTATGTTTATTGGTTTGTTCATTTTTAACCTTCATATTTAAAATTTTTGATTTCCAAATTCTCTCCCTATATCCCCTGAGCCTCTCTCTTGAGCCCCTCACCAACCCATTGAGAAAGCAAGCAATATGATGGCTATTATAAATGTGAAATCATACAAAACATTTTTCCATATTAGCCATTGCAACATCAGTTTCTCAGACCTTATCCTGCAGGAGACTTATTCCCCTATCAATGTGTTTTTGTCTACGGCAGGGGTTCTTAAACTCCCTGAATTTTTTTTAATATTTTGAATTTTTATTTTACTTTAATTTGTTTCCTTTGTATTCTATGTATTTTATTTTGTTCATTTGAAAATATTATTCTGAGAAGTCCACAGACTTTACCAGACTGTCAAAGAAGTTCATGACATAAAAAAAGTTTAGAAATTCCACTCTAGGAGTTTCTTGGGGTTTTTTATCAGTTGACTCATTTTCTATGTCTCTCTTGGGAATGTAAAGGGGCTACTTTTTCTCTTGTCCACTGGCTCCCTCTGAGAGCTCAAAGAACCAAAGGGAGGTTCCTCTACCACTATTTTATTGGCTGCTATCATTACTCTCAAGAGATAAGATTGGTGACCAACTTTTCTTGATGTTTATATCAAACAATTGGATTTACAACAGAAAAGAAAATATTTCAGTCAAGGTAACAAAGCATGAGCAAGAGTCACTTTTTCCTGGATGTCTGGGAAAGGAGAATAGGCTTCTCTTACATGATTCTTTACACTCCCAGAATGGAGATGTGGAGAATTCTGGCAGGAAATGGAGGGCTGCTCCCCTACCAAGGATGGAGGAAAGGGAAAAAATTGGATGTGTGTGACATTTACCAGCCTACTCCACTATTTCCTGCTTCTAATAAAAGAGAGGATGGATTGTTCCTAAGCTTCTAATTGCCATCCCGTACAAGCAGCAGCTCCCAAGAGCCCCAATGTGCAAGAGATTCAGGGTGGGAAAAGAACCTCGTGCCAGGGCAAAATCCCTGTAATATATCTATTTGACCCACAATTTCACATGGCTTAAGAAGATGAACTATTTTTCTCCCTTTACCCCAGAGTCCTCAATAACATGTGCAAACTTCCCTGTTTCCTGTGACCTATAAGTAAAACTCTTTTTAGTTGTCCTAAGAACTTTTAGCATCCAGGCTCAATAGCAAACTCTCCCAGACTTACAAACTTGAGGCTGCATATAAATAAAGTCATTTCATCATTAACAAGGGATGTGAAGAAAAAAACTATGGAAGATTCTGGCAGTTTCCAGATTCTAAAACCCTTGACATCACAGAACCATGATGTAGTCACAATGGCCAGCGTTTCCCTAGGCTGGACAGCCAGATACTTGGAACATAATAAAGATGCAATGCTCACTGAAATTTGGTTTGCTGTAACACACCTAAGAACCCAAGCATCATGAATTCAGGTATCTATTTCTTCTTTTTCTCTCATTCATATTTCTTAGCAGAGACATTAAAGAATTAAAACCTAAAGAGTCCTCATGTTTGGGAATGCAATGACAAATCATTTTTATTCTTTTTGTATCTCTTTTATCTTAAAAGATGAACTCTCCTAAAGAATACTCCTAGGAGTGTCTCAAGGAATAATGAGCAACTTATATTCTAGTTGTTAGTAGGTATGGGGGGAGGGAGGGACACAGAGATCTCTTCTATGTTGGGAGCTGCTTTTTATTAGAAACAGCACTCCAAGAAGAAAAATAAGAAAATCTCCCTCGCTTATTCAGTTCTTTATCTGATTCAGCATTCTGGTAACCTAGAGACTGAAGTAAACAAAAGTACCTCTGAGACAGCCAACAAGGAGACCTGTAAAATTGATGGCTCCCTAACCGATGCTGCTGGTGAAACACTCACAAAAGCAAGTATTGCAGGGTCTTGATATTTGGGGGTAGAACATTCTGCTTTAAGGGATTTTACAATGTTAATGTTGTTTAGAGGGTTCCAAAAACCTACTGCAAAAGGACTTACACTCCCAAGGTTAAATCTTTTATCCTATGTAAGATGCTGGCAGCTACATGAGGAAAAGGCAATTTTTTTTAAATGAGTTTTTATTGATGTCTTTTTTTTTAAACATCAGCAAAAATTTCCCCAGCATACCTCCCTTAACTTCTCCCAGAGAGTGATAATATAACAAAAAAAAAATTCTTAAAGGACAAAAGAAGAAAAAAATCAAAATTTATCAAAAATCACTCACAGAAATTTGAAAATATGTGCAATGTGCCACACTCATGAACCTTTAGCCTCCCTCTACAAAGGGGAAGAGAAGGGTGCTTCCAATACCTAATGACTTGGTTTTCAGAATAGTTAGATTGGTATCAGAATCAAATAATCAGAATAATCAGTTCTGATAAGGAACTTCTGATTTCCCTCATTTTGAATTATGCCTGTATCTTGTAATTTTGCAACATCATTTTTATTATGTTGTGTGTGCGCTTGTTCTTTCTGTTCACATTGTCATAGTCATTGCCTATATTGCTTTCTTGGCTCTGCTTTCTTCATCCTGCCTCAGGCTATGTAGAGCTTTCCATGCTTCTCAGAATCCATCACATTTGTTGTGAAAAAAACAAAGTTCTGATTTAATTTTGTTGGATTGGGGCAAAGGACTGTCTGGTCCCCTTGACAATTGGATTTCTAGGATGCAGTATCAAAAAATGAGGTTAGATTAATGGAGAGAGGAGGGCGATGATGGTTCATTCTGTTTGGCCTGTGAATTTCTTTGTATAGTAATAGGCAAGTTCTGAAGAGGAAACTCTCTCCACCAGTGAATTCAAATCAGGACCTGCTATGCAAACTAGATTGTCTGAGGTTTTGAGACAAGAAATTCAGAGTCTTGCCCAGGGTCACATAGACAGTAAAGGTCAGAATTTGGACTAGAATCCAGATCTTCCTGGCTCCAGGGCCAACTCTTGATTTTTAATGAAAGAAAAAAGCCTTGCCCTTCCAGGTTCTTCATCACGTGTGTGTGGAAGAGGCTAAATAAATGTAATGTTTCTTCTCTTAGCACTTTTCTATTCTCCCTTTAATTGTTTTTCTTAATAACAATAATAACGATAGCTAATAATTGTATAGTTTCTACTATGTTCCAGGAACTGTACTAAATGCTCTATAAATATTCCTTATTGGTAGGTAGTATGTCTGTTCTCTCCATAATAACTGCCACAGCAAAGTGATTTTTCTGGCAGAAGTAATTTGGAGAAAACCAAGAAGATGTGATGCTGAGTAGTGAACAATAGAAAAGTATTATGGTACAACAAAAATAGCAAAGAAAACAGTCAGAAGACCTGAGTTCAAAAACAGACTGCTTTAACTCTGGTTTTATTTTCCAAATCTATAAAATGAGGGAGTTTGACTGGAGGGCCTCTATCATAAGCTTAAAAAATTTCAATCAGTTTTCCTTTCACCCTCCCTGCCTACACCCACCCTACCCTAATTAGTGCAACCTGTGCACATTCATATAAAAGAAGGTTGTTGCTCTTTAGAGGTTTCTCAGTCCAGATAGATTCTTCTTGATCCCATTTGGGGTTTTCTTGGCAAAGATACTGGAGTGCTTTGTCATTTCCTTCTTTGGCT
This sequence comes from Gracilinanus agilis, assembly GCF_016433145.1. Lineage (NCBI taxonomy): Eukaryota > Metazoa > Chordata > Mammalia > Didelphimorphia > Didelphidae > Gracilinanus > Gracilinanus agilis. The sequence continues at coordinate 312,554,449 of NC_058130.1, read as the reverse complement.
CATTCTACAGAGGAGGAAATTGAGGGAAATGGGATTAAGTGGCTTGCCCAGGGTCACACAGCTAGTAAGGGTCTGAGGCCAGATTTGAATTCAGAAAGATGTCTTCTTGACTCCACCAAAACACTTGGCTGCCTGGTAAAAGGAAGGTATAAAGTGCTAATTGAGCTTCCCAAGTGTTGGGTGGAGTAGGTAATAGAGAGACTATGCAGACAGGGACAAAAAAAACTTTAGTTATAGTAAATAATTTGGCCAGCAAAGCACTGTTACCAGGATCATCGGTGGGTCATGGGATTATATATGTAATGTGATATATAAGGCTTCCTTTTCATGGTATTTACTATAAAGGATACTTGCCTATTAGAAACTGAAAGTATTTCTCCTCCAGTATGAGATTACTTAGAATGTTTATGGGTTTTAGCCATTTGTATCACCCTTCACTATTTCAGTTGTGTGTGTGTGTACAATCTCTGCTTCAATTCTATTTAGCATTTCATATGCCAAACATATATTAAGACTCCTGTGTATATAAACTGAAAATTTGCAAACAGACCTACCCTGAACACCCACGTGAAAAAAAAGGTTTAATTCAATGGGAAAATGAATAATAAAGTTAAATTACCCAATATAGAGTGCAAATGGTGAGTTCCAATATTTTGTGAAAGATCTCAAATTTAATATTATGAGTTAATTAAAAGAGAGGCACTGAACATGTGTTTTAATTGGTACATGGAACTCCCAACTGAGGAAACTTTCTCTATCAATGTAGACTAATACCTTCTTTGCATTTTAGGGCCTTGGAGAGCTTCTCAGAGCACTGAGTCCAGCCAACAAACATTTCACTCACTACATACCAGGAACTATGCTAATCTCTGGGGATATTAAAAAAAAAAAAGGCAATAGATAGTCCCTGCTTTTGAGGAGCTCATAATCGAATGGGGGAGATAACCTATAAACAACTAAATACAAACAATATATAGAAGAAAAATTAGAAATAATCATAGACAGGAGACATTAGAATTAAGAGGGATTAGGAAAGGCTTCTTACAAAAAGTGAAATTTCAGCTGGGAACTGAGGCAAAGCAAGAAATGGAAATAAGGAGATATGAAATACAGGTATGGGGAACACCCCTTGAAAATGTAATTAGGAGGGAAACTGTATTTAATGCTTGTTCTCCCTTGTTTGCACCAGGTTGTGGAGGATTCTGAATGCCAGGATAAGGAGCTAGATCTTTATTCGATATCCAATAGTTAGCCAGTGAAGAATTTGACCAGAGGAGTGACATAATCCATGGTTATAATGAAGATTGAGAACAAGAGATATCAGTTTGAATCCTGGCTCTAACATTTATTGTGTGACCATAGGAGGTCACTTAACCTCCCTAGCCCTCATCTATAAAACAGAAATAATATTGCATTACTTATATCGTGGCGTTCTTATGAATAAGTACTATAAATATGAATTATTTTGTGCCTCTATTATTGCAGAAAATTAGTCTGGCAGTGATGAGAAACAGATTGGAATTGGAAGAGAGTGAATGGAGGCTCAAAGACAGGTCAAAAAGATATCACAAATCTAGGCAAGTAGCATTGAAGGCATGTAAGAGGGCAGTGGCAATGGACAATAGAGAGTAGGCTACAGGGGTGAGAACTATTATAGAATCAGTGGAAGTTGATTACTGATCTCATTAGAGAAGCAAGAGAGAACAAATGGTTTTAAACATGGAAGAGAGGGAGCATCAAGGTAGCAGAGTGAATAGAGCTCCAGGTTGGAGATTGGAGCACCTGGATTCAAATATGGACTCAAATGATTCCTAGCTGTCTGACCTTGGGCAAGTCACTTAACCCCAATTAACCTTTACCTTTCTTCTTTCTTAGAGTCTATATCGATTTTAAGACAGAAGGTAGGGGTTACAAAAGAGAGAGAGAGAGAGAGAGAGAGAGAGATCACAGATCCAAGCAGGTAGAAATGAAAGCATATGAAAGCAGTGGGCAGTAAACAATAGAGAGAAGGAGGCAGAGATGATAAATATTACAGAATCAATAGAAGTCAGTAACTGATTACATAGGAGAGAGAGGGGACAACAAATAATTTCAAACTTTGATTTGATTGGTCAGGCAGGTGGCTGTGCAATTGTCAGAAAGAAAACTCTGAAGTGAGAGGATGAATCATAAAATCTTAATTGGAAATGACCTCAAAAGTCATCCAATTTAAACTGTAACTCAGTACAACCACCTGGTGGACCTCCAACCTTTACTTAAAGAATTATATGTCCATGTTGCCTTCATCCCTTAAAAAGAATAAATCCTCACTTAATCCTACCTTCTTCTCCAGCTATCTTCCTATATCTATATCTCCTCTCCTCATATAAATTTGAAAAATCCATTCTTTCTGACTTCTTTCAAGTCCCAGCTAAACTCCCATCTACTGCCAGAAGCCTTCCTCTCTGTCCTCCTTAACCCCCAATGTAATCTTTTTTATACATAGTCACTAGCATATGGTCTCTCCCATTAAACTATGAGATCCCTTGAAAGCAGAGATAATTATTTTTTACATTTCTTTGTATCCCCAGAACTTTGTCCAGTGCCTGGTACTGGTAGGTGCTCAGTATAAAGTATACTTGTTGATTGACTGACTGACTGGATTTGGAAGTCACTGATGACCTTTGAGAGAATAGTTTCAGTAGAATATGGTAGGGAAGCCAATTTGTAAGGAACTAAGAAGAAAATGGATGATATAGAGAAATAGAGAAAGGGGTGGAGAATTTTTTCAAGGAATTGAAAGGAAGTAGGAAATGGAGTAAATGCTTGATTGAGGGAAGTATTGAGGGATTTTTTTTTGGATGTGTGCAACTTGCCTTCAGAGCTCGCTCTGGGGATCTATAAGCTTTCAGTTCTTCCAAAGTGGTATGATGTAAGGAAAGTTCTGTTTAACATAATACTTTCTTCATCTGTGCTCTGGTCTGATAGCAACACAAGCACTCTTTCTGCCTTGGAACTGTGATCAGGTCCCCTGCTCCCCTGTGGCCATAAGCATACAGGCAATGTGACAAAAGACTTGAACCCAGAGTCATCAAAGGGACCCCTGGATTCTCCTTCTGAGCAGTTGTCCAACTCCCCTTACTGTCTATAGCTGAGATCTCCAGAAGCCTTTTCAGGAGTGCTTTTTTAGAATTGGTCAACTCAAATCTTTACATATAGAAAGAGATACAGATATAGTTAAATAGATATATATGCGACTTTCCCATTCAGTCCCATAGAGGGATTAGACAACAATTAGGCACTGTTCAGTGAAGAACTGACTACTGAGGGGTGAGGAATCTATGAAAACTCTCATAGGGCAGGTATAAGAAACATGCCAATAAATGTTGCCATGGTACATATCTGCCAGCAATGACTCAAGGTTCTTAAGAGGAAGATCTCTGTCAGGCCAGCAGGACCTATCAGTTAACAAATCAACAAATGCATTGAAAAAAGGATTAAATCAAATCCAAGCCCAGATATGACTTTTAATATTAATTCAGAAACAAATGTCACAAAAGAGATGGAGAATCCTGATCAAGTGGCAAGAATTAGAGGTGAGTAGATTTGGACTCTACATTTGGCTGAAATGCTAGCTACATTATTGATCCTTTTGAGGTACTTGGACACAACAGTAGCCACGAGTACATACTTATCTGAGTGAATGGCAGCCGTTAATTTATTCAGGTAGCAGAAACTAAACAGTGGAAATAAAGTTTGAAAGTAAAATGTTCTCTGCCCTTGGGCAGTTGGTGAATCCATTTGTAAATGGACTGGTCTCTGCAGCTAGGCTTGAAGATAAACTCGGGTTGATTGTAGCCTAATCATTCACACACATCTGAAATCTTTTTAACTTTGAGTTTTCCTCCAGGGATGGGGATTTCAGGCCATCCTAAGTGACTCAACGTTTCCTTCTATGAATTTGCCACAAAGGATCTATCCCAAATGCTGGAGGCCTTCCTCAGTTGCTCCTGATATTGCAAGGAAACTAGCAGAACCTTCAGTCTGTCTATTTGTTACCCCTCATTATTACCTAACCAGTCCATCTTTTTTTTTTTTTTTAATAAACCCTTACCTTCCATCTTAGAATCAATACTGTGTATTGGTTCCAAGGGAGAAGAGCAGTAAGGCCTAGGCAATGAAGATTAAAAGACTTGCCCAGGTCTCACAGATAGGAAATGTCTGAAGTCAAATTTGAACCCAGGATTTCCTGTCTCCCTGGCTCTCTATCCACTGAGTCATCTAGCTGCCCCCTAATCTTTTTTTAATCATAAATTTGCTTGATATCTTCTTTTCTTTAATAAATAAACTCCTTCATAATTAACCTATTTGAATACATTTTTACATTTTTCAAACTACGTGTAAAAATAATTTTAATATTCATTTTTTTATTTGAGTTCTAGATTCTCTCCCTCCCTCTCCTCCTTCATCTTTGAGAAGGCAAATAATTTGATATCGATGATATATATGCAGTCATACAGAACATACTTTCATATTAGACATGTTTTGAAAGAAAACAGACCAAAAAATTATTAAAATAGTTTTTAAAAGTACGTTTTTCTTTCTATTCAGACTTCAGCAGTTCTTACCCTAGAGATGGATAGGATTTTTTATCATAAGTCCCTCAAAACTTTCTTGAATCATTGTATTACTGAGAATAACTAAATCATTCATAGTTGATCATTCTAACAATTTGTTATTACTATTTAAAATGTTCTGGTTCTGATCACTTCACTTTGCATCAGTTCATGTCAAGTCTTTCCAGGTTTTTCTAAAAGTATCTTGCTCACTATTTTATAGCATGATAGTATTCCATTAAAATCATATATGACAACTTGTTAAGCTATTCCTTAATTAATGAGCATGTCCACAATTACCAATTATTTTTGCCACCACAAAAAGAGATGCTATAAATATCTTTTGTACATGTACGTCCTTTTAATTTTTTTAATCCCTTTGGGATACAGATCCATTAGTGGTATCACTGGGTCAAAGGTTAATACAGTATTATAGTCCATTTTGTATAGTTCCAAATTGCTCTCCAAAATACTTGGATCAGTTCACAATTCCACTAATAGTAAACTAGCATCTCAATTTTCCTACATCCCTCTACCTTTCATCATTTTCCTTCTCCATCATATTTTCACATCTGATAAGTGTGAGGTGGTACCTCAGAACTGTTTTAATTTGCATTTCCCTAATCAGTAATAATTTAGAGCATTTTTCATGTGACTATAGTTAGCTTTGAGTTCTTCTGAAAATTGCATGTTCATATCATTTGACCATTTATCAATTGGATAATGGCATATTCTTATAAATTTGTCTCAGTTCTTTATGTATATGAAAGATGAGGACTTTGTCAGAGATACTTGCTGATGATATTCTTTATTTCATTTTGACTAGACTATAAACTGGGAGAAGAGAAGGAAGAAAACGTGCATTTATTAAATACTTAAAATGTTTATTGGCTGGGGCAGCCAGGTGGTACAGAGAATAGAACGCAAGACCCGGAGTCAGGAAGGCTTCTCTTCCTGAATTCAAATCTGGCCTCAGATACTTAGCTGTGTGACCCTAGGTTTAAGTCACTTAACTCAGTTTACTCGTGTGCAAAATGAGCTGGAAAAGGAAATAGCAAACTGCTCTAGTATCTCTGCTGAGAAAACCCCAAATGAGGCCATGAGGAGCTGAACATAAAGGAATGATGTTTAATTCTGTTTTAAATATTTTGTGATTGATCTGTCTCCAGGACATCTAGTTTGATATGTCCAAGATGCATATTATTTGAACGCCATATTTTTGTTCATTTTTATTCTAGCTTTGTACTGATTTTGAACTTTACTCTAAAAATAAGTTTTCTCTTTGTACAAAGATAAAATGGTTCAGGAATGACTCTCATATCAGGAATGAGTAATTATCTGTTAATATAAAATCTATTTTATTTTATTTTTCTGATGTTATTTGGTGCTCACCATGTTCAATGACTACTGAGTCTTTTCTCTAAGTGTTCACGATACATTGACAATCAGTATGTGTCAGAGGCAGGGATCAAACTTAGGTTTTCTGAGACTACAAGTCCTAACCTCTTTTCACCATGTCAAGCTACTTCTCTCCTGGAATTTATACCAAGTCAAAGCTTCCTGACTGTGTGTGTTGGACACCAGTTTGTAGTTGACTATAGTAGAATACCATACCTACTAAACCTCCAGTACCTAAATAATCCTCATTCTTCTACTCTCATTCTGTCATTCTGTCATTCTCTAATTTTCTCTCTCATTCTCTCTCTCTCTCTCTCTCTCTCTCTCTATATATATATATATATATATATGTGTGTGTGTGTGTGTGTGTGTGTGTGTGTGTGTGTGTGTGTGTATGTATGTGTATGTCTGTAGGTCTCTAAACATATGTATATATCATGTGTACATATAAAATACATATTAAATATACTTGACTTTTCTGCCTTTTCTTATCTAAACCTGTGCTTTCATTGATAAGGGAAAGTTAAAATGTGAGAGATCCATCCAGGGGTTCAGATTAGCAAATAGTCTCTGACACAGTCTTAGAGAGTAGTCTAGTGGCATGGAGTGGTTAGATGACTTGTTCATTGTCTCACAGCTAATAGGTATCAGAAATAGAATTTGAATGCAGGTCTCCTTGATTCTGAGAACAGTCTTCTATTCACTCTACAATTCTTCTTCTCCCCTCTTAAAAATATTTCTAAAAGTATAAGTTTGGGAGTAGATACATTATCATTATTATAATGATTTTCTCATTCCTTCCAGTATAGTATCACTACATTTTGTGTCCTCTTTGCAAATTTTGTATCTCAGTTATCTTTAATTGAAGGGTTCCAGGTATGAACAAATCATGAAAGTATTAAAGATATATTCAAAATCTGACTCTAATGATTAAGGTGCTCATGGACCAGATTTATGGATATATTTCTGATATTTCACATGATTGATTTCTGGATCCTTGAATTTAATTTTGTGGAACTCTAACTTCTCCCCATGTCTGTAGTCTGGAAGGCTGGCATGCAATTTCTATAGCTTCTTTGTAATGGCAAAGGTACTCACTCAGCATTTGTATGAGATAGTGCCAGGATTATAGAGGAAGTAGGACTTCCAGTTGAGCTTCTGGTCTGGAACCAGTTAGGCCAGTATGTTGGGTTCCTTTCTTTTGTCTTGTTGCTGATTGCCAATATGATACTAATGTCTCTATCACTCCACCTATTTGATTAACAATCCCCAATTCCTGGAAACCTCAATAAAACTCAGTTCACCTGTCCATCTCTTTCTCTCTCACCATCAGAGAAGAAGCTGACAGGCTGAAGAATCCTGTGTCTCTGTGCCTATTTTCTCTCTTTATGTCCTTCCTACCTTAATCTTTAACCCTTCCACCCATATTCCCTCAGTCACCAGCTTCCCTTTCAGCTGCTCAACCCACGCAAGCAAGAATATCTTGTAGCTGCAGGATGGCTACATTAATCACAGTAATTTATGGATAATCAATTGCCAGGTATACCTGTACTTTGCACTGGGTACAATAATCTGCTATTCAAATATCTTTGAAACAAAAATACTTGGCTATACATTCTTTTCACCTTTAGTTAACATGTCATAAATAATTCCTTATGTGATGTTATTCCACAGCTTTTCATTTATGACTTCCCAAACTCTATTGTATAAGGACTTTCTGTGAGGTTTGTTCATTTAAAAATTAGCAAATGCCTCTATGGTCACTGAACTTCCATTTCCCCTTCAGAAAAAGGGAAGAATTATATTTCAAAACAAATTGGATTACCAGTAGCCAAAAGGGTCTGGAGTTATATTCAACAGGGAAATGTTCAACAATGGTGAAAGATTTTAGAGTAAATATATATGGGTTTCAAATGCAAGTACTCAGGGGACAGCTAGGTGACTCAGTGGATTGAGAGTTGGGACTAGAGATGGGAGATCCTGGGTTCAAATCTGGCCTCAGAGGTTCCGGGTTAAGATGGTGGCAGAGTAAGAAGCAGCTCTTAACCTCTCCTGACCGAAACACACAAAACTCCTCAAGGGGACATAAAAACAAGTCCAGACGAACGGAGGAACCCCACAACAGGGCACAGCGTGGAAGGTACGTGGAATCGAGGCATCTCCATGCTATAAAGGGGTGAAACAGCTCTCACTAAATCGCGGGCTGAGCAACCACCCTACCCCCACCCCCTCCACACACAACACCTATAGTGCCAAGGCCAGCTAGGAAGAGGTGGAGCAAGTTTGGGGCACCCATTGAGTCATTGGCGGCTCCGGGGCCTGTTCCTGAGAGTGGCGGGATTTGGGACCCCAGGAAGCTAGCTTGAGCACGGGAGCAGGACGCCGGGAGCGGACGCAGGGCACAGAGTGCGGGCTGAGAGCGCAGGCACGGGTGGAGGCGTGGGTGGAGGCAGACACTGCCAAGAGCTAAAGCTCTGAAACCCTGAGTGGGGAACCAGTGCAGACGGGTATACGACTGTGGAAGCAGCGCCCTGAGACTTGTAAAGAAACCTCCAGCAGAGGATCAAGCAAGGGGGGTCTACCAGGGGGCTTGACCTTGGAAAAAACCAGACAGACCTCAGGAGTCAAAAGACCGCGGACAGACCCTGAGCGCAAGGATAAACCTGAGAAGCTGCTGGGCTAATGATGGCTACCCAGTCTCAGGAAGCTCAGAAGAGAAAGATTAACAACAATAAAAAGAAGTCTTTAACACTCGACAACTTTTACATAGAGAAAATCCAGGCAACCGAGCAAACAGAGGAGGAGAACAAACAAGCATCCAGACCCTCCTCAAATAAGGAAAACTCCTCACAAGCTATGGAAGAGTCCAAAACTGAGATTTTGAGGAAAATGGAAGAGATCTGGCAAGAAAATAACAGTTTAAAAAGGTAGAATCCTGCAATTGGAAAGTGAGGCTCAGAAACCAAATGACTGATAAGCAAATTGAACAC
>NC_058130.1:312460878-312545088 GCF_016433145.1 Gracilinanus agilis | reverse complement strand
GAGGAAATAACACTGCTCAATATGTATGCACCAAGTGACATAGCACCCAAATTCATAAAGGAGAAACTGGCAGAGCTCAAGAAGGAAATAGATAGTAAAACCATACTAGTGGGAGATCTAAATATTCCTCTGTCAGATCTAGATAAATCAAACCAAAAAATAAATAAGAAAGAGGTAAGAGAGGTGAATGAAGTCCTAGAAAAATTAGATTTAATTGATATGTGGAGAAAAATAAATAGGGACACCTTCTTCTCAGCTGCACATGGCACATTCACAAAGATTGACCATGTTATAGGGCATAGAATCATTGCAAACAAATGCAAAAGAGCAGAAATAATAAATGTAACCTTCTCAGATCATAGTGCAATAAAAATAATAATTAGTAAGGGCACCTGGACAGGAAAATAAAAAACCAATTGGAAATTAAATAATATGATTCTTCAAAACCAATTTGTCAAAGAAGGAATCAAAGAAACAATCAACAATTTCATTGAAGAAAATGACAATGATGAGACATCCTACTAAAATCTGTGGGATGCGGCCAAGGCAGTACTCAGAGGGAAATTTATATCCTTGAGTGCATATATTAACAAATTCAGGAGGGCAGAGATCAATGAATTGGGCATGCAACTCAAAAAATTAGAAAGCGAGCAAATTAAAAATCCCCAGATGAAAACTAAATTAGAAATGCTAAAAACCAAGGGAGAAATTAATAAAATCGAAAGTAAAAGAACTATTGAATTAATAAATAAGACTAGAAGCTGGTACTTTGAAAAAACAGATAAAATAGACAAAGTACTGGTCAATCTAATAAAAAAAAGGAAAGAAGAAAACCAAATTGATAGTATCAAATCTGGCCTCGGATATTTCTTATCTATATGATCCTGGGTAAGTCACTTAAACCAATTGCCTACCCCTTATCATTCAGTATACATCATATACATGATTCTAGACAAAAGGTAAAGGTTATAAAAAATGTGGTTTGTTTTTTTAAATCTAGATACTCCACTATGATGTATAAAATGGAATTTCACATCATGAATGATATAGGTTTTTTTTAACCCTTGTACTTCGGTGTATTGTCTCATAGGTGGAAGATTGGTAAGGGTGGGCAATGGGGGTCAAGTGACTTGCCCAGGGTCACACAGCTGGGAAGTGGGATATAGTTTTGATAGACTACTGAACAATATCATTTTAGAATTGATTTTTGATTTTCATCATTAGCAAGATAAATAAGCTATAAAGGGGATTAAATTAATTTCTCTGCTATAATGCATAAGGTATTTACTGTCTGAAATGCAAATGTTCATGAAGCTGATGATAATAACATCTTCAAAACCTGTGACCTTTGTTTTAGGAAAGATTTTCTCCAGCCAGAATGTCATCTGAGAAGCCCACTGAGCTAGTTCAGTATGTTCCCAAGTAAGTCTATACTTCTAACACGTATAATTACTTGCTATGTTGTTGAAATGCTAAGTTATAGACTCAAAGATCTATGAGAAACCTAAGGGGTCATCTAGACTATTCCTTTGTCAACAAAATATAGATTAAACTATCTCAGACTTTTTTATCCAGCTCTTCAGAAGAAGCAAATTTTACAAGGAGAGCCTTAGTGAATTTTCTGTTATTATAAATTAAATGAATAAAATTCCAGAAAATCAGATATAGAAAACTATTCATTTCAACTTAATTATGATAGGTTATCATTTGTAATGAAAATGAGGGTTAGGAGGGTGGAAAGAAGGGAAGATATAGTTAGTCAATGTCATAAAAATATTTTCTTTTTCTTACTACTTTGAACAGCCTTTAAAAATATTAGATCCCATCCAGAGTATGTCTACAAAGGTATAATAACTAATGGACTTTAGTGAAAATGGTTAAAGGTCTGATCAAGCCATAGACATAGGCTAAAAAGTCTTAATAGATGTCCTTTTGTTGGATGCTCTTGAAGATAATCATGTTCATTGAAATTATGCACCTTTGAAAGTATTTATTAGCATGGAGTGTCAAATAAAAAATGGAGGGAGGTAGAGTTCCCCACATCAATTTTTGCCAAAGCATTCTGAAGTTGTAACAGAGCATTCTACTATTACATACTTCTCCTTGAGTTCCTACTTAAATAAATTTAATTTCTCTTACACCATCACTGACCTGGAGAGGAACACACATAAACACACACACACACACACGCATGCACTCACTCTACAAAGGATGTATATTCCTAGATTCTCCTATTCTCTCAATATGTTAATTTCAATTATTAATAAGTTGTTCAGATCCATTTATTTATTGATTCTTTTTATCAATTATTAATAAGTTGTTCAGATCCATGATCTTATTTATTGATTCTTTTTTGTTGGTCATGTTCTGGTAATAAAGTTTTGAAGTCTCTTATCATTACTACACTTTTGTCTTTCTTCTAGTATTACTAGTAAGCTTTATTTTACAAATTAACTGCTGAATTATTTTATATGTAAAATAAGAATTGTTATGTATTTATTATATACTTTTTCTTTCACCATTTTATAATGCTCTTAATTATTTCTCTTTAGGCTTTCTAGTATAAATTCTATTTTATCACATACTAGTACTGTTATTTATACCTTTTTTGAACTTGACATATTTTAGATTGACCTCATAATTTAAATCTAAGCATATTTTCCCTTCATTTCCCCCCATAATCAATAGATTGATAGAGTTTGGTTCTGGATCTACCTATAATTCTTATTCCTTTAATGACAGAATTCAAACATATAAAGCAACATTAGAATAACATTTTTGTTGTTCAATCATTTCAGTTATGTTCAACTCTTCATAATTCCATTTGGAGTCTTTTTGGGCAAAGATTGAGATGGTTTGATATTTCCTTCTCCAGTCCATTTTACAAATGAGGAAGTGAGGCAAAAAAGGTTAAGTGATTTGCCCAGAGTCACAAAGCTAGTAAATGTATGAGGACAAAGTTGAACTCATGAAAGATGAGTTTTCCAGACTCCTGGCTCAGCACTCTATCCACTGTACCACCTAGCTGCCTTAGAGTGACATACAACGTTTTAAAAAGTATAAAGGAAAAAAAAGTCAGATCTATACAAAAATATTTAAAAGCATATCATGTCTACATAGAAGAACATTTCTTTATGGACAGAAACTATTTTATTCATTATCATATATCCCATTAATGCTATATATTTGTCTTGCATATCTTTAGGAACTAAATAAGTGTTTATTACATTTACTTGAAACTTGTCATAAGGAAAGAGAAGGATTAATCCTAATAAGAAGCAAGTGCATTTGGTTAAAATCTAATGATTGTCTATAGACTAATAAATGAAAAAGAAATAAAATCATAGGAAACAGTCAATTGGTTGTATGTGTTACTCAAAAAAAAGTATAAGGAAACATGCCATTTCCCAGAAAATCCTCAGTACTAAGAGGAAAAAAAAGGTTTTCTGTGACATGGTGCCTTTCCAGCTTTTTCTTCCACTATATTTCCCTATATGATCCCTCTATTTGACCAATAAGTCTATTCACCATCTCCTAGGCATATCATATACTTTCCTGGTTTCATAATTTTTGCTCCCTCTGTTTTCCCCATCAGCCCAGAGTGCAATCTGAGAGTATTTGTTTACAGAACAATTTAAAACAGGATTCTGTAACTTAATTTATAACTCTCCCAGGAGGATAATGATTAAATCTGATCAAAATGTAAAGCAGTTTGTGGGACTAGTGAATACAGGTATGGCCACATTTCACCTTGGCTCTGCACTATCCAAACAACTACCAGTCATCTTTCTGCTTCTCAGTGAAGCAACATCTACTTTTCTCCAATCAGCTGGATTTAAGGGACCTCTGGACCTCTTGAACCACCAGGTCACTTTCAAGTCTGGTCTTGTCTGTCCCATGGTAGATGCTTTCCACTTAGGAAAGGAACCTAGAACAGAAAAGGCAGCCAGGGACATCCACCTAGTAGAGTCTCTCTACTCTAGCTTCCATGTGAGAGTGGTTAACATGTTGTCATGGTAGAAAAAGCCAACCCATCTTCTATCCATTATTACAAGTCTCTGAGATTGGGCTACATGACTTATAAGGTCCCCTCTGACTCTACCATTTTATGATCTATGAAAATGTATTTTTCTCTTGAGACTTAGGAGTTTTAATTCTGAATATCCCTAATTTGATTTGAAACTTTCTAGATAGGGCACTAAGGTGAAAATAATTTCTTATTCATGGTGGGAGTGCTTCTTATTCTAATTTTTCAGAGAATTTAGGAGAAATAGAAATTATTTCTACCAGCTGGCCTCTAGGCTGAACCGTGACCAACATATGTTACAATCATTCTTACAGGAGAATATTTGGGGTAAAGGCCCTCTGGCCTTTATATTTAAAGTCTGTGCACATAAAAGTTTCAATTAAGTCAAATAGGCAAAATAATAAATGATTTATTATTTCTCCTCATAAGTGAATTAAGGCATGGAGGGGATTGTTTTCAGTGTTTTTTTTAGCATGATGGCAGTCATTTTATTACTCAGTATACAGCCACTACATTATGGAGAGTGATATTTCATGATCCGTTGTCTAGTAATATTTTGACATAGCAGAAGGGAGTACACAATAGACTTATCACATTATTTGAGTATAACTCAGATGGGTCATCGAGTGGTGTTTACTCCATAGACTGATTGCATCATTTGAATTAGAGGAAACAATCATGGTATAAAAAGAGCCCTGAATGAGAAATAATGAAAATAAGGCACTTACCTCTCTGAGGGTCAGTTTACTCATCTGCAAAGTAGGGGAAAAAATACTTAGAGATTTACTTTGCAGTGTTATTGCATGAATCAAGTGAGAGAATGCTTTTATAGTACTTTGCCAGCCTTAAAGAATCATGTAATTATCAGATTTTATGATTCTCATCTCTAGACTCAATTCAGTCCCATATCAGAAGACTTGAAATGCAGAGAATGAATTAGTAAAGGAGCTAATATGTTTGGTGGGATGCGTGTGTGTGTGTGTGTGTGTTTGTGTGTGTGTTTGTCTCTGTTTCTTGCTTGGTTCATTTTTCTTAAAAAAGCCTAGAGAATTCTCCTTATTTTTAATATTGTTTTGCTCCTCCTTAGTTCAGCATCATCACTAAGTGACCTTTCCTCTTTAAGGAGATTATGAAATGGATTCAAGGCCATACCTATAAGAAATGAATATAATACATGTTCATTAAATAGCACCTCTAGGGGCTGGAAAAGTTCAAATGACTGTCCTGGGACAAGAGAGACCTGAATCCTCTTTCTGGAAGGATCATTGCCTTGCCTCTGAGTGAACCTAGGATCCTATCAAAACCGTTAAAGCCAGATTAAGAAGTGCAATATAATTTAGACCACAACTCCTCCCCCTTGCCTGTTCCCTACCCCACCCCACTCAGCCTCCTGCCAAGTTTGGTTTACATAAAGTCTGAGTTTGGCTCTGTTTCCATTTACATTTGTCTGACTTGCCTCTGGGTCATGTAGGGAATCTTCAGTACAGCCTTGCCAGCCTTCCCACTCAAACCCATTTCTCTTCTTCCCAACTTGAGATGATGAGGATTATCTCACATTTATGCACCATTTTAAGGGTTGCAAAATATTTATGTACCTGTGCGAGGTGCTGTGGGAGATGTAAAGATCACTGAGCCATGTTTCTCCAATGGTATATTTCCATGACACTAATGTAACTCTCCTAAAAATTCATATTGATGTTTTCCCATAAAGGGGTATTGGGTTGAATGACAGACCCACAATTTAGCCAGTCACATAACCATTTTTACACATAACAATACATAAAAGGTTTTCTTCTGTTCTTCCCTTGCCATAATCAAAATGTTGTCAAACAAAATCCTGCCTCTGACTTTTGCTACAAAACCAATGTGTTTGTTCCCTGAAGTAGATTTGTCTGTTCACAAGAATAGAGCAGAAAATAAAGTGTGATGTTATATATATATACACCTACAGCTGCTAACTGGAACACAACTGGAGTAAACCTCAAAAATCAAATAGAACCATGCTGTTGGGCTTGTTTTTTGCAAATTCCATCCAAAAAAATTGGTCATTTTTTTTTGTTTTCAATAGTTTTGATGTCTGTGGATGAATAAGTAAAAAATTATTTCTGAAAAGGTCCCAAAGATTTTTCATCTAGGATTGGTAATTTCCATCCACATCCCAGTAAATTATTTTACTTTTCCTCACCTTGACAGCTTAAATACAGAATTCGGTGCCTGTTGATAATATAAAAGAGATGGAAGGAGAAAAGCAAGGAGATTGCAAATGTCAGGACATAATTTCAAAGAATAAGAAGTGATCACATTCTGACACTAGGGAATAAAACAATTTTGTTCTGCCTCTAAGATTGTATAGATAACTTGGATAATGATCCCAGGGGAAGACAATTGTGGCCTTTTCAGAACTGGGGAAACTACCTATAAAATGACTATAACAAGTGAGTTAGTCAACAAGCAAAGTACTGTTTGTCAGGTACTGTGCTAGACATCGAGGATACAAGTGTAATGTGTAATTGAGTCAATCAATCAATTCACCCTTCCCTGCCTAAAGTAAATAACAAGATGCCATGCCCATAAATATATCAGATGAGAATAGATCTCAATTCTCCACTGGGTGAACAAAGCCAGACTACCTTCCTAGATTCCACAGGAAGTCTGTCCAAATTGGCTGAGGTACATTGTAACACCTTGTAGGGATATTATAATGTATGCTGTGCTATCATATTAAACCAGGGGGTAAGTTAGAATCAGAGATTTCATGAAGCAGTGAGCCAGAAGAGAGAACCTTTCTTAAAAGGGGATGAGTTTGAATGGATTAGAAATGACTTATTGTCAACCAAAACTGCTTCTCCTCCTCTTGGCAGGATCTTGTAATCTTCAAAGAACCTAGAGGATTTAGATATTTTACTCCAAGTCCTAACAAGCAACCTCAAAAAGAGTTTCTTCAGCACCATCAAAGAACAGACTAGACTTGATGAGGAAATCAGAGCTTGACAAAGAAACAGTAGAAAACCTACACTATTCTCAACATCTTCAGAACTTTAACCAAAGGACTTTCAGGAGCTGTGAGATCCCTTTTGGGATCTCTAAACTTGAGCCCATTTTCCCCTGGATTCTGTAATGTATAGGCAGAAGAGTATGTTATTGTTTTCTGCGAGGAATGTTTTGTACTGTGAGTTGTAAGAAAGAACCCCTGAATCTGAAAGAAATTAAGTCATTTGGTAAAGGAGGGAGAGGCAGAAGGCATGGTAACCTCTCATCCAGGCCAAGTGAGATTTACATTGTTCAAAATATACAAGGGTATAAGGACATTTGTCTGACTGGACTCACATAGACAGTAGGTAGTCTCCAGAATGGTAATTCGAGATGTATATCAGCCAGGTAAGTTCATCTAATGTGGGCAACTCAAATCACAAGCTTTGGGTAGACCCAAAACAATACCTGAGTGAATCCAGAACAAGCACAGAGTGGTATGTAAGCATTGCTTAACCATCTGACTTCCCTGGAGCATCTCTAAGTTCAGCCTAACCTCTACAAGTAAGCTTTTAGGTTAAACAATTTCTAGTCACATAAAGTTAGGTTCAAACAATATTAACAAATTATAAATAATAAACTATTTTCCATAGTACCAGTTCTTTTTAGTGTATCACTTTAGTAAATACTCTTTTATAAAATGTAACTGATTTCATAAACTTAATAATCATGGCAAGAAGCACATAGATAATCCTTGCTGGAAAAAATACTCTACTTCATAAGCTGTACAGTATTAAAAAAATCCATTGTCCAAATCCTCAGGGATTTGGTCCTGAAGAGGCCCTAAGGATTTGCCTTTTCAGTGTGACTTTACATTGAGACAATAGCTCCAGACCTTACCTGGTCTAAAGGCAAAAACATGGTCCCTACCAACAAGAAGATCATTTTCCAATAGAATTACTAAGTACATATAAGATAAATATAGTGAAAATGGAAGGTAATCTCAAGGAGAACACACTAACAATTGGGGCAGACAAACAATTGGGAAAGGTCAAAAGCAGAAGGTGAAATTTGAACTAAGTCTTAAAGGAAGCCAGGGAATTCAAGAGGCAGAGGCAAGGAGGAATAACATTCCAAGCATGGAAGATAGTTAAAAGGTACATTGTTGAGAGATAGAGTGTCTTGTGTGATGATGAAGTAAGTCAGTGTAGCTGGATATTGGGATACGTGGAAGGAAATAGAAAATAAGAAGGCTGGATGGACTAAGTTATGAATGGATTTAAAGGTTGAAGAGAACATTTTCTAGTTGGTTTTGGGGGTAAGCTGGATTCCCTGAGATTTATTGAGTAGGGGAAAAGTCATGGTCAGACTTATGCCCTGGAGAAATCACTTTGACAGTGAAGTAGAGGTTGGATTAGAGTGAGGTGAGACTTGAGGCATCCAAACCAATTAGACAGCTATTGCAATAATTTAGGCATGAAGCAATGAGAGCTTGTACCAGAATGGCAGCTTCTTTAGTAGAAGAGGATACAATGAGAAATACTGTGAAAGTAAAAACAATAACACTTCTCTACTGATTGGATATTTGTAGAGACTGTAAGAGAAGAATCAAGGATAATTTTAAGGTTACATGTCTCAGTGACTAGGGAGATGGTGGACCCTTTATAATAACAGGAAAGTTTCGGGCAGCTAATTAGGTACCTCACTGGTTAGAGAGCCAGTCCTAGAGATGAGAGGTCCTGCATTCAAAACTGGCCTCAGACACTTTCACAGCTGTGTGACCCAGGACAAGTCACTTTTACCTGGCCATTAACACTCTTCTGTCTTAGAACTGATACTTAGTATTGATTATTCCAACACAGAAGGTAAGGCTTAAAAAAAATAATAGGAAAGTTTGGAAGAGTTCAAATAGAAATAGAGAGGTGGGAAAAAAGATGTGAGACATTTTAAAGATAAAACCGAAGGATCGGGGTGGGGGGAGGGAAGAATCAAAAATAATCCTCAGGGGGGCAGCTGGGTAGCTCAGTGGAGTGAGAGTCAGGCCTAGAGACAGGAGGTCCTAGGTTCAAACCCGGCCTCAGCCACTTCCCAGCTGTGTAACCCTGGGCAAGTCACTTGACCCCCATTGCCCACCCTTACCAATCTTCCACCTATGAGACAATACACCGAAGTACAAGGGTTTAAAAAAAAAGTATAAAAAAAAAAATAATCCTCAGGATTTCAAATGTGGGAAACAAACTACTAAATAGTGGTGAAACTGACAGAAATAGAGAAGTACAATCCGGTTTTGAGGAAAATATCATAAACCCTTCCTTTGTCTCATTCAACTCCTTCTACCTTCATCCAGAGCCTCTTCCCTGACCTTCCTAATCCTACCCCACCACACGTTCTCCCTAGTATATGGCTAAAAGATAAATTTTCCTTAAGTATTCCTTTTTCCATAGAATCAGTCATTCTTGAAGCTATCATAGTGATCAGTTCCTCATTTTATACCACTATGTTGAAAAATCCTCTATAGCTCTCTAATATTGCATTCAAGTCTAATCATCTCCGCCTGACTTTTAAGATATAATATGGCATCAGTTGTCTCGTTTAATATCTCCTCCAACTTGACGACATATAACCTCAGCCCACTTTCCCATGAACACTCAATGCTGATTTACAATTTACTTCATTTAATCTATTCTCCTTACTTGGAATGCCCTCTGTTCTTGCCTCTTAACTTGTAAATTATGTCCTTTCTTTAAGCCCTACTTTCTCTATAAAGCCATATTTAGTTCTTCCAGCCCCCTGTGGTCTTCCCTTGCTCTGAAAAGGGGCCCCCAGCCAATTTTATAAATGGAAAAACTAATGTCAAGGTCACAAGAAACAGACTCCACCATTTGTTCTTTTGGAGATAAGGGCTGCTGGGACTTTGTGGTAAGTAGACAATTATCATTAAGGCACATTGGTTAAGAAAGACTATGCTCATTGAAACCTCTTGGACAGTGGGCAGCTGGGTGGCTCAGTGAATTGAGAGCCAGGCCTAGAATCTAGAGGTCCTAAGTTCAGATCTATCCTCTGATACTTCCTCGCTATGTGACCCTGGGTAAGTCACTTAACCCCATTGCCTAGTCCTATCACTCTTCTGATTTGGAACCAACATACAGTATTGATTCTAAAATGGAAGGTAAGGTTTTAAAAAAAAAAAAAAAGAAACCTTTTGGACAGCTATCCCATAGCTGGCTGGGATCAAAATGATTCCTAAGGTAAAAATAGCTTAGTTTCTTAGAGACTTTCTGTAGTTTGGGGAACCTATAAGTATATTTAATTCAAAGAGCCCTGGACCTATTATCAGGAATCCTGGATTCCACGCAGGGCCAAAATTGACTATGTATGTCACCTTATGAAAATCACTTAATTTCTCTGAGTTTTCATTTCCTCATCCGTAAAATGCACTACTTGCTTTATGAGGAAAGTGCTTTGTAAAGATGAAAGTGCCATATAAATATGACTTGTTACTGTTGTTATGGTGATAATTCATTAAAGCAACACTCCTTTCCCCATTGTCCTCTGAGATCAGTTGTGGTAACATGTTTATAGGGAGTCATTCTCTCTTATGACTACAGTTTCCAATGACCTTCACAGTGAAGGGAAAGCTTTATCTTTCATTTAGGACAATAAATGTTGTAAGCAACCACTGTCGCTAAGACAGATAATGACTGCATGCCCATCAATGCTCTCTTCCAAGCTTCTTAAAGCTGTCTAAGGTACATTGCTCAAAGGAGTACTTGTGCCTGAGGACAACAGACAGCACAAACAGGAAAACATACATCAAACCCAAAAGAAAGAAACCAAGATCCTATTTTTTCCCTCAAGCATTTTTTGATATAAAAACCAGGAAGAAAATAGAGTTTTCAAAGATCCCCACTGATCTCTTTGTCCATTCTCTCCAATATTTGTAAGGGGAAAAAAACTGACCAAGATTGGTGGTACATAACCATAGTCCCTGCTGAAAGAGAGTACAGGCAAGTTCATTCTAGTATACCCTTGAGTTATGGGGTTTTGAAAGGCCAGTTGGGTATTTGCACTAAATCCAACACTAATATGGTGAGCCCCTGGAAGCACTGTCTACCAGGGCCAAACTGGTCCAGGTTGGAAATGAAGTCTTCATGTTGAACAGCAGTGAGATGTCTCATGTGAGACTTCGAGCCTGGCAGAGATGTGGACAACCAATCTCAAAAACAAAAGAAAACCTCCTAAAAAAAGTTTAAAATTTTTGTCCCAGTGATGATATTATGAGAATAGTTTGTCATTATCTATGGGACTTAAAGCACAATTGTCAAACTAGTCCTAGGAGGAAGGAGTTGGAAAAAGTTTCCTCATTTATAAAATGAGAGTTTGGACTAGAATACTCCTAAGGTCATTTCTAGCTAATAAATCTCATGATCACCAACATTCACTTGGACTTTGTGTCTCCTAGCATCCAGAAAAGAACAGCAAGGGAAAACAAGAATGAGTTCTTTACCAATAAATTATGACAGACAATAATTAAAATAGACATTTTTCTCTATGGTCAGAATATCTTTCTAACCATTCCCTTAATATTTTCTTGATTTGAAGCCTTTTAGAAACCCTAGTTTCCTTCAAAGCTTAGCTCAAACGTTATTGCCTATATAATGTCTTTTCTAATCTCTCTAATTGATACTTCCTTCCACACATCTTATGTTGATTTTATGTATATTTTGTGTATTTCTATGTATACTTGTCTCCCTCCACAGAACATAAGCTCCCTGAAGACATTTTATTCTATCTTTATACCCATAGTGCCTAGTGTAATAAATGCTGTTGATTGATTTAAACACATGTAAAGGTGCAATTGCAAAAATACCCAGTAGTGGGAGGTGCCCATTTTTCTTGTTGTTCAACATAAGATTGTGAATTTAATTTTAAATTACCTTAACACTTTACAAATAACCATCTTCACATTTGTGAATAAACAAATGAAACTTCCAAATTCCTATAACTTAATCTGGATTAAAGTTTCATTTTTATAAATTCTAGATATACACAAATATGCACCTGCAAATATTTGATACCCGGATTTCTGAAAATGTACCATACCCTATTAAGTTTAATCTGCTTTATTAACATTTTTATCCATCACTTTAAATCTAGACAATCAAAAAACAAAAAAATTGAGCCTTGATTTCTAGCAATTGTCCATTTCCAAGGTGTCAATGCTTACACTGAAAATGTGACGGTTTCTTTGCTAAGTTGATACAAGTTGGCTATAGCATACCCCTGTATACATCCTATATTTAGTACCATTGGTTGTGGTTGGATGTTCTGTGTAATGGGGGGAGGGAATGTAGGAAAAATCATACTGATTTCTTTCCTAATGGATTTCCCCTGTTTATAACACAAAACCGCTAAATTGTAACATGCTATTTTAAAAGTGGAAAACATTAAATATGTATAGCAAAATATCAAGACAGTGAAACAGACCTGAGTTTTATAAGAAACATAAAGCCAAGATTCTGACCAAACTGATCCCCCCCCACTTTTTTTACACCCTTACCCTCCATCTTAGAATCACTAAGTATTGGTTCCAAAGCAGAAGAGCAATAAGAGTTAGGCAATTGGGGTTAAGTGATTTCTGCAGGGTTTGTCTAAAGCCTAATTTGAACCCAAGAACTTCCATCTCTAGGTCTGGATGTCTATACATAGTGGTTCTTAAAACCTCACATCCTCTTTGTTTTAGTGAAGCCTGTTAATTCTGAGTTGAGACAAACCCTGGTAGAAGAGAAAAAGGAACAGGAAACAAGAATTCCAATTTAGTTCCCTCTCCCTCAAATTTATCGCTATGAAAGTCTTGATTTTTATTTTTTCTCCTTTGGCCAGGGATCAGGCTTTTCTTCCTGCCATTCCAGGGAATCAGAGATGTCCACTAGAAGAGCGACTATCTACCCTGGAAAGAACTCTTAATCCAGGGAATAAGAGGTGTCCTCTAGAAGACCGACTCTCTAGCCAGGAAAGAACTATAGCTGTTCTTCTTGAACAGGCTTTTCGCATCAAGGAGGACATCTCAGCTTGTCTTCAAGGGAGCCAGGGATTCCAAAAGGAGGAAACGATGGCCCGGCAACTACTAGAAAACCACATCCAGACTATCACCAGCATTGTCAAAAAGCTCAGCCAAAACATTGAGGTGATTCTTTTTTTTTTTCCATTTGGTGGCATCATTATTTAACAAATAATGTCCACTACTAGTACTATTTTTTAAATGGCATAAATGTGTTTTCCTTAATTTAATGATGATTGATTAGTGCTCAAATTATCACATTGAAGGAAAGTGTTGGAGCCAGACTAAGAATTCTAGTTCCTATAGTAAATCCATTTGAAGGCTTTTTGAAGCATGAGGGAAGAGGAAGAACCCATGAAGCAGAAACCCTGGTATATTCACAAGTATGGCATTTGCCACTATCTCTAATAAATCCACACTTGATCCCAAGAATGTGGACTGTGTCCTTAGCCCTCAGACCAGGTGGTACTCAGGGAGTCTGCCCTGCTAAAATACAGCCTACTAATAATAGCAGTGAAGAGCCCTGAAAATTGTAGGATAGCAATAGGAACCTGAGAGTTGAGGGAGGCAAGGTAAGAGAGGCAGTGTATTTCTTCCCCCAAAACAGTGGTATGCTAGTGAAGTTATGCTTCCCCTCATCCATTCTATCAATCCTCCCTGTCTTACCTCCCACCAGTGAACTGGTCCCCTCCACCCTTGTCCATTGACCCAGGAAGAAGCCATGCTCCTTCCCATTGTCTACGCCTAGATGTCAGCACAGGTGACAATGCCCCAGTTAACTGCTATGAAAAGTATTAATTTTTTATTTGATTATATCTGTTGAGTAGGAGTTTTTAGACTAAATCACTGGCACAAGCTAAAAATATAAAAATCCTTAGAAGGTACTTTAGATGAATCTAATGATAAATTTGAAAATAGGATAAGAAAACTAAGCCATTTGGGAGCATGCCCCTTTTGAAAGTTTTACTAGAAAAGACAACCACAGTTTCCTATAACATACTCACATTGTCCACTCTGGGGGGAGAAGGGAGAGGGCATACTAGGCTGAAGGGATCATGGGTCTGACCCAAGATGCCATCTCTTATTATCTTATCTTTAAGGTCAAAAAGCCTTGAAGATATATATATGTATATACATATATATATGCATATATATATATATATATATGAATTATTCTTACAGAACATTTTGCAAGACATTAAACCATAGATTCAGATCTGCAAGTGTCTATGGAATCCAACCTTCTCATCTTACAAATGAGGAAACTGAAGCCTAGAGAGACTGCCCAGCATCACACAAGCTAGGGAGTTTGTGGGGTAGAATATGAATCCAGGTCTTTTTGACTCCATGTCCAGTACTCTATCTGCTCTGAAAGAACCTAAATAAAAACATCTCCTTTAAAATTTGACTTTACTTTAGAGCAGTAGTTCCCAAACTTTTTTGGCCTACCGCCCCCTTTCCAGAAAAAATATTATTTAATACCCCCTGTCACATACTATCACCACCCCTGTACAATTATTCACTGCCCCCAAATGCACCTGTGGCCATCACCACCTCCCTGGATTGCTGCAGCACACACCGGGGGGGGGGGGGGGGGGGTGGCGCCCACTTTGGGAATCACTGCTTTAGAGGGATACTTTGTTGGTGCTAAGGAGATAATCAGATTATTATTGCAATTAATAAATATATAATAAATTGCTAAAATATTAGCAAGAATCTTCCAGTGCTAACCTGAATTAATGTGGCTTCCAAAAGTAATTTAGGCACCCCTAAGGGCATAATAGCTGCAAGTCACAATCATCTAACCAGTCTGCTGGCATTTATTAAGAAGCTACAATGGGGCAGGCAATGTGTTGAACACTGGGAATACAAAAAGGCAAAAAGCAAACCCTGCTCTGAAGGGTCTCACCATCTAATGGGGAGACAACATCCAAACTATGTATAAACAAAAGTTACAAGTAGTCTCTGAAGAAAGAAACTAAAATTAAGAATTAAGAAAGGATTTTTTGCAGAAGGTAGGTCTTTTACTGAAAGGATGCCAGGGAAGTGATGAAGTGAAGATAAGGAAGGAGAGGCATTGGGACTTGGTGTTAGGTGTTCCACTTGAATGTCAAGTGGAAGTCATAAGATAGATAAAGGAGCTACATGTTTTGATTGCCAGAAGAATATATAAAGCTACATTAGGATGAAAATAGTTACTTTGAGGATTTAAATATTTCAAGACTGAAAATATAATAAGATTCTTCAAAATATCACCATTAAAATTTTTTTTCATTAAATTCCTGTAGCAATTATTGAGAATAAGGGCCTCTTTTTTAAATTTTTTTAATATTTTATTTTTTTAGAAACATTTTCCATGGTTACATGATTCCTGTTTTTACTTTCCCCTTCACTTCCTCTTTAACCCCCCCCCTCCTTTCCAACTCGCATTTCCACTACTTTTAACATGTGTGATCAATCAAGACTTATTTACATATTATTGATAGTTACACTGGTGTGGTCATTTAGTGTCTACATCCCCAACCATGCCCACATCAACCCATGTGTTCAAATGGTTGTTTTTCTTCTGTGTTTCCACTCTTGCAGTTCTTCCTCTGAATGTGGGTAGCATTCTTTTCCATAAATCCCTCAGAATTGTCCTGAGTCATTGCATTGCTGCTAGTACAGAAGGCCATTACATTCGGATTTTACCACAGCATATTGGTCTCTGTGTACAATGTTCTTCTGGCTCTGCTCCTTTCACTCTGCGTCAATTCCTGGAGGTCTTTCCAGTTTACATGGAATTCCTCCAGCTTATTATTCCTTTGAGCACAATAGTATTCCATCACTAACATATACCACAATTTGTTTAGCCATTCCCCAATTCAAGGGCATCCCTTTGTTTTCCAGTTTTTTGCCACCACAAAAAGCGCAACTATAAATATTTTCATACAAGTCTATTTCTCTATGATCTCTTTGGAGTACAAACCCAGCAATGCTATGGCTAGATCGAAGGGCAGGCAGTCTTTTATTGCTCTTTGGGCATAGTTCCAAATTGCCATCCAGAATGGTTGGATCAGTTCGCAACTCCACCAGCAATGCAATAATGTCCCAATTTTGTCACATCCCCTCCAACATTCATTACTGTCCCCTGCTATCATTTTAACCAATCTGCTAGGCATGAGGTGATACCTCAGAGTTGTTTTGATTTGCATTTCTCTAATTATTAGAGATTTAAAACACTTCCTCATGTGCTTATTGATAGTTTTGATTTCTTTATCTGAAAATTGCCTATTCATGTCCCTTGCCCATTTATCAACTGGGGAATTGCTTGATTTTTTATACAATTGTTTTAGCTCCTTGTATATTTGAGTAATTAGACCTCTGTCATAGTTTTTTGATATAAAGATTTTTTCCCAGTTTGTTGTTTCCCTTCTGATTTTGGTTGCATTGTTTTTGTTTGTACAAAAAACTTTTTAATTTAATATAATCAAAATTATTTCTTTTACATTTTGTAATTTTTTCTAACTCTTGCTTGGTTTTAAAATCTTCCCTTTCCCAGAGATCCAACAGGTATACTATTCTATGTTCACCTAATTTTCTTATAGTTTCCTTCTTTATATTCAAGTCATTCATCCATTCTGAATTTATCGTGGTGTAGGGTGTGAGATGTTGATCTAAACCTAATCTCTCCCATATAGTTTTCCAATTTCCCAACAATTTTTGTCAAATAGTGGATTTTTGTCCCAAAAGTTGGGCTCTTTCAGTTTATCATACACTGTCTTGCTGACGTCACTTACCCTAAGTCTATTCCACTGATCCTCCCTTCTGTCTCTTAGCCAGTACCATATTGTTTTGATGACCGCGGCTTTATAATATAGTTTAATATCTGGTACTGCTAGGCCACCTTCCGTCATGTTTTTTTTTTCATTATTTCCCTTGATATTCTTGATCTTTTGTTCTTCCAAATGTATTAAAGATGAAAAGGGAGACCTCACCTCTAATGAAGAGGAAATCAAAGCAATCATTAAAAACTATAAATATAGCAATCTAGGTGAGATGGATGAATATTTACAAAAATATAAATTGCCTAGATTAACAGTAGAAGAAATAGAATACTTAAATAATCCCATATCAGAAAAAGAAATTGAACAAGCAATCAAAAAACTCCCTAAGAAAAAATCCCCAGGACCAGATGGATTCACAAGTGAATTCTATCAAACCTTTAAAGAACAACTAATTTCAATACTATACAAAGTATTTGACATAAGTAAAGAAGGAGTTCTACCAAACTCCTTTTATGATACAAATATGATACTGATCCCAAAGCCAGGTAGATCAAAAACAGAGAAAGAAAACTACAGACCAATTTCCTTAATGAAAATAGATGCAAAAATCGTAAACAGAATACTAGCAAAGAGACTTCAGTATGTAATCATGAGGGTTATTCATTGTGATCAGGTGGAATTTATACCAGGAATGCAAGGATGGTTCAACATCAGGAAAACCATTCACATAATTGGCCATATCACCAAACAAACCAAAAAAAACCACATGATTATCTCAATAGATGCTGAAAAAGCCTTTGACAAAATACAACATCCATTCCTATTGAAAACACTAGAAAGTATAGAAATAGAAGGACCTTTCCTAAATATAATTAACAGTATATATCTAAAACCATCAACAAGCATCATATGCAATGGGGATAAATTAGAAGCCTTCCCAATAAGATCAGGAGTGGAAACAAGGATGCCCATTATTGCCTCTATTATTTAACATTGTACTAGAAACACTAGAGAAGAAAAAGAAATTGATGGTATTAAAATAGGCAATGAGGAGACTAAGTTATCACTCTTTGCAGATGATATGATGGTCTACTTAAAAAATCCTAGAGAATCAACTAAAAGCTAATAGAAATAATCAACAACTTTAGCAAAGTTGCAGGATACAAAATAAATGCACATAAATCATCAGCATTTCTATATATTTCCAACACATCACAGCAGCAAGAGGTAGAAAGAGAAACACCATTTAAAATCACCCTAGACAATATGAAATACTTAGGAATCTATCTACCAAAACAAACACAGCAATTATACGAACACAACTAAAAAACACTTTCCAAACAATTAAAACTAGATCTAAACAATTGGAAAAACATTGAGTGCTCATGGGTAGGACAAGCTAACATAATAAAAATGACCATTCTACCCAAATTAATTTACCTATCAAACTACCAAAAAACTTTTTTACTAAATTAGAAGAGCCTCTTTTCTCTTGATCACTTGCTATTTTGGTTTCATTTTGAGAAAATTAACCCAAGCAAATAGTACAAAATCTCAACCATATTTAAAATCTTGCTATGGGATTTGTATTATATAATTCCTAATTCAACTTAGTTGATGGACAAGACCAGTCTGAATTAGTGAAAATTTAAATGACAAGATAGTGTTTAAAAAAAAAAGTCAAGCTAAACCATTATAAAATATTACCAAGTAGGGGTCTTATTGAGGATTAGTAATTACCTATTAGTAGATAATTAGCTAATTGTATGCTATTGAAATATGTTATATATTTCATTATAAAACACAGTTAATTGGGACAGAACAGTAGGTAGAGAGGTAGCATAGGCGATAAAGCACCACGATTGGAGCCTGGAGGACCTGGGTTTAAATCTGGCCTCAGACACTTCCTAACTGTCTGACACTGGGCAAGACAGGTAATCTCAATTATCTCACCCTTGCTTCTCTTCTATCTCTGAACTGATATTCAGAAAAAGGTAAGAATTTAAAAAATAAAATACAATGAATGATAACAGTATACTTATATACTGTTAAATGGATATTGTTAAAATTCTTTGAAATAGCTTGTTGCTCTGAATAGTTATATTTTCTGTGTATGTATTTTACGATTCACATTCAGAAATTAGACCAGAATTTAAGTTTCATGTAGGATCATAAAATACAGCTTCATTCATACTTTAAAAAAAAGTAAAACTAAATGTAAAACACTTCAAAAGAGGGAAGCTAGGTGGCTCAGTAGATTAAGAGACAGGCTTAGAGATGGGGGGTCCTGGGTTCAAATTTGACCTCAGATACTTCCTGTGTGAGCCTGGGCAAGTCACTTAACCCCATTGCCTAGCCCTTACTCTTCTTTTGTCATGGAACCAATCAATACACAGTATTAATTCTATGGTGAGGGTTTAAAAAAACACTCCAACAAACATTTATTAAGCACTACTGTTTTAATTTAGTTTTAATAAAAGAATAAACTGAGGCAGATCTCTGAGCAAGATAACATTTATTAGTAAGGGCTACCTGTCAATAAATTCATCAGTGGCTTGCCTCCATTCATGCAAAGACACCAAACTGACAGACAACTCCCTGGTTTTTTTTGGTTTTTTTGTTGTTTTTTTTTTTGGTTTTTGGAGAGCATAAAACAAAGAACAGAACAGGATAGATAACATCGCATGATTGAATACAAAATGATTGGTTACAAAGCTCAGCACAGTGAACAACATGATTGGATGGAAATTTGATGATGGAGTCTAGCAAGAACCTCCATGAGACTTAAGAAGTGTTCATTGTTGGAATCCAAGTGCAAGACAGCAAACCAGACTTTTAGACAGCAAATCAGAAATCCTTGAAAGACAGCTTGATGGCTTAAAGATATGAGACCTAAAACTCCCTTTCTTTCTCACATAGTCCCCAAGGTCAGCAAAGTTCCTTGAAGCCAAAAATAGATCACTGATGTTAACAAGAGTGGATTTTTAAACAATTCATTACAGACCAGCTAAATTCTGAACTAAATTTAAAGACAAAGAACCATGACTTAAGCAATTACAGGATAAAGGCAGGAACTGGGCAAAATCACACATAAAAAAATAAACAAATGAATAGAATCTTATTACATTGTGTCAGGTTCTGGAACTAGACAAAAACAAAATCTCCCCTGCCCTCAAAGAGCTTACATTCTAAAAGGTTATGTAAAATAGACAAGAAAATATAAAGTAATAGAAGAGGAAGTACTCATTGCTAACAAGAAGAGCAAAAGCCTCCTGTAGGAGATGGCATTGGAGCTGAGTCTTGAAAGGAGCAAGGGTTCCAAAGAGGCTCAGGTGAGGATGAAAAGTGTTCCAGGCATGTGGATCCAGGCATGTGAAAAAACACAAAAGGAATATTTGGGGACAGGGGAAGGCAAATAGGCCAACTTGGCCAGAAAGCATTACTTTAGAGAAAACTAAGTAGAATAAGTTTGCAAAGATAGACTGGAGTCAGATTGTGAAAAGTTTTAAAAGTTAAATGGAAGACTAGTTTCTTTTCATCTTAGAGACATAAGAATCCACAGAAGCTCTTGTTCCTGAGCAGAGACATGGCAGCCACAGTCTTGTACTTTGGGACACCTGGAGGCAGGGAGACCAATTAGGAAGCTATAACAGTAATCAAGGAAAGAGTGGGTGAGAATCTGAACTTAAGCAGTGGAGGTGTACATGGTGAAAAGGGAAACAGATGGGAAAGATGTTGTGAAGGTAAAATTCAACAGGAACCTAACAACTGATTGAAGATAGAGTTAGAGACTGGGAAAAAGTCAAGAATGCCTGAGATTTCTAAACTGGATAGCTCAAAGGCTGGTGGTATGCCAAACAGAAAGAGAAAAACTAAAGATAGCTGGATTTGACCTCTATCTTAAACATTTTAAGTTTGAGGTATCTATGGGATATGCAAGTGGGTATGTACAGCAGGAAGCTTGTAATGTAGGACTAGAACTTAGTAAAGACATGAGGACTGAGTGTGTACAGAAAGGAATCATCTGCACAGAGGTAGGTAATAACTGAATCCACAAGACCCGAGTAAAAGTATGAATCAAGAAAAGAGAATCCAAGACAGAGCCCAGAGGAACATACAAGCAAAAAGAGTAGAAAATGGATAATGATACCCCCGTAGTATTGATTGAGACATGGTCAGACAGGTAGGAAGTGAACCAGAAAAGAAGTTTTTTGATGTAAGGATGGGATTTGTGCAAGGGGGATGGGACAAAAGGAGCCAGAGAAGAAGTGGCTGACAGTTGGTGACAGTTACTGGCAGTTGAGACCAGAGAGAATTTTGGGAAATTCTCTGGAAGAGGAAGGAGGAAAAGGTTTCCAGTGGAGGACATCCCAACTCGGATCCAGTCCTGAGGGCTTCCTGATTATCTTTCTTTGGACATTGAAACCCTGATTCCCTGATCAAAGATTCCATCGCATCTCACCCAGCAAGATTTCATTCATCAAGTTAACTAAGTGTTTGGACTCCATTTTGAGGGCAATCTCTTAGTCTCCTTCTCCCATTACCCAACCTTGCTGAGAGACCCTTTCTGGTCTAACTTACAATTATAGAGAAGGATAGAAACAGAGATATAGAAATAGAAGGAGAAGGGGCGAGGGGAGAAACTTAGAAATGGGAACCATTGGGTTTCCCACCTAAGTAATGGACCTCATAGAAATAGAGAAGAGGGCACCCCAAAATTCCTCTGCCCTTCACCCCTTTCCCCAACCTCTGAATTGCAAATAATAAAAAACATTCATTAGTCATATAGCGTTCCAGAGTGCCTGAAAGATAAGGGAGAGGGGAACCACAGCTTAGTCCGGCTGCCTCCATCTTGGAGCCAAACCACCTGCTGTGAAGTTGACTGACCTCAGGGGAGGCTTGTGTGAACCCCACCCTCATTCAGAATCAGATTGGGATACCACATACCTCATCTTATAGGGAAGCCTTGCCCCAACTCCTATGGTGCGGCACAACCAACCAGGTCACCCAGTTTCAGGGTGACACCCCCTTAAAAAGTCTCCCAGTGTATATTCAGTGCAAGGGGAGAGCTAGAAGAGAGTCTCACCTCATAGACTCTCTATCTCCCCTTTATCATAACATTATTGTTACATTGAGAATCCAGGGAGAAAAGCATCTATACTAAATAGCCTAGTCTTTTCCTGGACAGCTAAGTGACACACTAGATAGAAGACTGGCCTTGAAGTCAGGAAGACTCATCTTCATAAGTGGCCTCAGGCACTTACTAGCTATAGGATGCTTGGCAAGCCTCTTAACCCTTTTAGCCACAATTTCCTCATCTCTAAGATGAGCTGGAGAAGGAAATGGCAAACCATTCTAGTATTTTTGCCAAGAAAAACCCAAATTGGCTCAGAAAGAGTCAGACATGATTGAAACAACAACAGTCTGGCTTGCTCTAAATCTTGTGAATTTGTGGTCCTATGATTCTATGATTAGATATTCCCTAAACCTTAAAAATGAAATGAATTACTTTTACTACTTTCATCATTCTTTGTCCTTTTTTACTCAAAGTTTCACCTTCTGCCAAAAAGCCTTACCTAGTCCATTCCCTCTGAGATTGTCCACAATTTATCCTGTTTATATTGTATTTGTTCATAATTATTTGCATGGCTCCTCCCACATTGGACTGTGAACTCCTAGAGAGCAAACATATACCTTTCTTTACATCCCCAGGGCAGTGCTTTGTAAATAGTAGATGCTTGATAAAGGTTAGTTGACTTTTTATTTAGTAAAAAAAAAGTATAAATGAAATTTGTTGCTTTTTGAATGGTAAGACAAGCTTTTCTTGCCCTTCTGGCAGGTTCCATTGGCTAATTTATTAATGTGCAAGTTCCTATATATAGGGGCCCTTGACATTTTTATTTCCATTTGCTTAGCATGCCATTTTTATATAGATAGTGCCAAAAAAACTCCAATCCAAGCCTGGTCAAATTATCATAAAGTCCAAATGAGTGAGGTTCTAATTAATGCAATGTTAATCTACAGTGTAATACAGAAAAATCAGTTGAAGTCCAAAAACAGTCCTTACCTAGACCCCAGATTTATGCTTAAATTGGTATATTTCCCAAATATTGAAATCTGGTTCAATTCCATCACACAAGAACTTGCAAAGTATGTACTATAAGTCAAACTGTGCTAGAAGAGGAAATTTTTTTTTATTTTCTAAGATCTTTTACTTACTCTGAAATTCTAGTTATTCCTGCTGGGAACTATAGATTTTTTCCTTGTCAGCGATTTCCAATTCCAATTCAGATTCAAAAAATAAAGTGCAGGGCTGGGCAATGGGAGAGATACTATGTTTAGATAAGACTGGTTCCCATTCTTATTAACTTTATAATCATGGA
This sequence comes from Gracilinanus agilis, assembly GCF_016433145.1. NCBI lineage: Eukaryota > Metazoa > Chordata > Mammalia > Didelphimorphia > Didelphidae > Gracilinanus > Gracilinanus agilis. The sequence goes on along the minus strand of NC_058130.1, from coordinate 312,521,880 downwards.
GATTTCCAAGCTATTTCTACTGCTCAAATCATAACTTCATTCAGATTTCTAGTTGCATAGATATGCAGTCTTCCCTAGAATATGCATAGCATTGACAGCAGCAATTTGGGGAGATGGAGAAAAGAAGATCAGTTAGAGAAGTGGCTTTAATCATCAATAAATCTACTTATTTGCTATAAATGTTGAGGACAAGGGGAGGTAACAACTTTTTTTCACAGGATTTCTTAATATTTTACAGTAAAAACATTAAAAAATAAATCTCATTTCTAGGTAGTACTATCATAATGCAAATTCTATTTAATTTCATTCAATAAACATTATTATTATTTTTAAAATATTTCCAGATTAATATTTTTAAGCATTTATCATATGAAAGACAGTGGGGATATAAAGAATTGCTCCCTCTATCCTTGATTGCACTTTCTCCTCTCAAGAAGTCTGCAGTTTTGTGGAAGCAAAGGGTTATAAATAACAACAATACAAATTATAGTGGAATGGGTTCATAGAAGACACAGAATCATAGAATTTTAGGGTTCAAAGAACCTTAGCAACCATTAGCAACCATTAGTCCACCTAATAACTCTATTTCTAACATGCCCAATAGGTTGTCTTCCATTCTCTGCTTGAATATTTGCAGTGATGGAGAACCAATGGCATTGCCAATCCTTCCATTCTACCTCTGAACAGCTTTATTTAAAAGCAGTTCTACTTCATAGGGACTTTTTTGCCTGAATTGTGGTAGAGCCTTCTGAGATCACATTAGTCTGATCAGCTACAGTCTAACACACTGTACATTGACCGGAACAAAGGGTCATTTTGTCATTTTGGTCCTCTTTGAGCACAAAGGACAACAACCAACCTCTGAAAAGGAAGTTGTTGGTTTTTTTTCTGACATCAAGATTAAATCTATCTCTTTTTGACTTATACTTATTTCTCCTGTCCTGCCTCCTGGGGCCAAATAGAACAAAAAGAAGCCCTCTTCCACATAACAGCCATTAAAATATTTTGATATAGCTACCATATTCCACCATCAACCTCTCACCACCAGTTTTCTCTTTTCCAGGCTAAACATCCTAACTTCTTTCAGGCTATCTTCAAATTATGTGAATTCAAATCCTTTCACCATTCTAGTTGTCCTCTGGACAACTCTGCAACTTATCAATGTCCTTTCTAAATAAACAGTTGTACCCCAAAATGAGCATCCTTCCAGATGTGATATGACCAGGGCAGACAGAATAGGGCAATATTTTCACCTACTTTTCCCCAGAATCCATGCCTCTCTTAATGCAACCTCTAACTGCCACATCTTACTGTTGATTCAGCTTACCATCATCTAGTTAATTAGTCAGTCAATAAATATTAATTGCCTACTAGGCACCAAGTATTATGCTAAGCTAATCTTGCTCCTTTCAGCAAATATTCTATCTAAACTTGGAGAATGTTGATGCTGCTCTTTCTGCACACCCCAGAATCCCTTCATGTCATAAGAATGTCCCATTTCTCACATTGCAATGAGAACATGCCATTTCTGAGTCCTTTCCTCAGATAGACTGATGTATAATTTCCCTTGTTCTAGTCCTAGAAGTTCAGGTCTTCTTTGTTGCCCTCTATCACCCATGGCTTCTATCCACAAAACTATCCATCATTAATCATGCCTAAAAGGCTGCTATAATCCAGGGAAATCTATCTTCTTGCAAACTTCAACCCAGGAAGAATGGATTAGCAGGGCAGCCCAGTTTTAAATTCTAGCTTATTGCCTGCAGCTCAGTACTTTGAACAAATTAGATCCCCAAAAGTGTTGATAGTCCTGGGAAATTTTCTAGGTTTAAACATAGTATACAATTTCTTAATGACATATATGACTTTCTTAGAAACTCCAAGTTCTCCTAAATATGAATAGTCCCTTTCACAATCCTCAGAGGTTGTGAAAGTATGTGTTGCTAGGGCCCTTCACAGAAAGACTGCAATAAAATTGGGTAATTCAATCTACTGTCTAGCAGAGAAGAGATTGTCTTTTTATCTTTCCATTTATACATATTTCCAACCCTCAGCACAATGCCTAGCACCTAGAAAGCACTTAATAAATGCTTGACTTAACTTCTTTGTTCAATTCGTATTGTCATTATTATATGAAGTCCAATCAGTCTAGGTGAGAAAGACCCAGGAAAGATTGTCTTGTCAGGGCTTAATTGGGGATAATCTGCTCAAGATTTCTCAGGTTTAAAGGGCAGCTAGGTGACTCGGTAAATAAAAAACCAGGCTTGGAGATGGAGAGTCCTGGGTTCAAATCTGCCCTCAGACACTTCCTATCTGTGTGACTCTGGGAAAGCCACTTAACCCCAATTCCCTAGCCTTTGCCACTCTTCTCTATTGGAAACAATACATAGTATTGATTGTAAGACAAAAAGTAAGAGTTATAAAAAAAAATTCTTTAATGCAGGTACAGTTCAAAACCATTTTTAACATTTGTTTCCTCATATTTTGAGTTCCAGATTCTTTCCCTTCCCTTCCTTTTCCCCTCCCTGAAATGGTAAGCAATTTGAAATTATATATATGCTATCATGTAATACATATTTCCACATTTGTCATGTTGTGGAAGAAGACACATACACTAAAAATAAACAAGCAAAAAGGAAGAGACCCTCTGAATTAGGAACCGAGAGATAATTAATGATCCACCAGAAGAAACTGATTAGTCAGATGTGTAAGTCAACCAGAAAAGAACATGAAAGAGAGAGGAGGAGAGAAAAACGAGAAAAATGGAGGTAGTCTCTATTTTCACAGAAGATGGAGGCTTTTCCTCCAATGATCTCCTGCCCACTCAGAGACTATCAGTAAATACTGAAGGGCACAGCTCATTGCATTGGTGCAAGAGTCCCTTTAGAACCCTGCTTCAGTGGAGGATGCTGGGGTATTGTTTCTTGGGTCCTTCTGTCCATGGTCACCTTCTCAGTCCAAGCTAAGCTGGAACAGCGAGCAACAAATTGAACAGTCAACAGGAAATTGAAGCCCACTGAGACACTTACTGGTAAGAGCCTAGAGCTAGCAAATGTCTGGAGTTCTATTACTAGAATGTGGTTAAATCCTACCTTTTAAGCTCTTCTTTTCCCCTGTACTCAGGGAGAAAAATTTTAAGATTAAAGCAACCCACCATTCCCATTCCTGCTCCTCTTTAGGGCTCATAATGAAACATAAAGGGACTGTGGACCAAATTTTAGAAAGTTGAGCAATTCTTTTAATCACCTCGAGCTTCTCTTTGAAACAATGGCCCATTTTAAAAAAATATGTCTATATTAACTGAGTGGCATTATATGACTGTGAGTCTTAAGAATACTGTCATTTCTGAAAAAGTATAGTTGAAGATTATCCATAGATAGGTACATGGTGGGCAAAAGTGGGCTGGGCCACTTGACAAAAAAGGAATTATGCAGAAATAGAGCAAAGGACATTGCCAGAGAAATGTCTAACTAGAACACCACAATCTCCAAAGAATTAATTCATTAAATATATAAAGCACTTACTATGTGAAAAGCACTGGACTAGATGTGAAAGATGCAAGGAGTAAGCTCTATTTGACTTCCAAAGCCAAAGGATAATGGAAAGATACATGATGGGCTCTGTAGTAGTATAGGTTGTATTGTGTTTTTAATAAGGCTGTTATTCAGTCATTTTCAGTCATGTCTGACTCTTCATAACAACACCATTTGGGATTTTCCTGTCAAAGATACTGAAATGGTTTGTCCTTTCCTTTTCCAGTTCATTTTGCAGATGAGGAAACTGAGCGAGCAGGGTTAAGTAGTCATACAGCTACTACGTATCTGAGGCCAGATTTAAACTAATAAGGATGAGTCTTCTTGAATTCAGGTTCAGCACTCTCTCCTCTGAACCATCTAACGTAATGACATATATCCAAAAATGAGCTTTTCACATGAAAGGAAGAAAAGAACACATATTTATTTAGTGCCTCCTATGTGCCAGGCATTGTGCTAAGCATTTTACAAATATTTCATTTGATGCAGAAGAAAAATATATGATCAATCACATGGTTCGATGGGGATAAGATTAGGTATTTAATGTTAAAACATCACTCTACTACAAATATAAATAACATGGAAAAAGGTTTTTAACAATGATACTTGTAAAACCCAGTGGAACTACTTGTCAGCTCCGGGAGTGGGGAGAAAAGAGGGGTGGGGGAGGAGGGTAATCTTGAATCATGGAAAAATGGAACCATGGAAAAATATTCTAAATTTTAAAAAATTTCATTTGATCCTTACAACCCTACGAGGTTGATACTATTATAATTTCTATTTTACAGTTATGGAAAATGAGGTAGACACAACTTAAGTGACTTGCCCAGAGTCATACAACTAGTAAGTGTCTGAGGCCAGATAGAAGAGGTACAGCCTTAACATCAGCAAAATGAAAAGCAACCAAGAGGAAAGTTGGGTAGATGCTATGGAGAGGACCTTTGAGAGAACATGGGTAAGAAATAAACAGGATGAGAAGGCATCAATGAATGGAGATCTGTCTCTATAGAGATATATGTGTCATTGACTCCAAGCCCCACACTCTGTCCACCATACCACCTAGCTGCCTTAACCCCTAGGTCTATATCTCAATATGTATCTATACTCACATTAATTAGGTCATAGATTCATTGAAACTCTTACCTTCTATATTAGATTCAATACTGTGCATTGGTTCTGAGACAGAAGAGCAGTAAGGACTGGCAATAGGGGTCAAGTGACTTGCCCAGGGTCCCACAATTAGAAGTGTCAGAGGCCAGATTTGAACCCAGGATCTCCCATCTCTAGAGCTGGCTCTCAATCCACTGAACCACCTAATTGTCCTTCATTGAAGCTTTTACAAATTAAAAATTTACAAGAGTTCTTTGCATTCATTGATCTTCACAACAACCCTGTGACATAACGTACTGGGACTTCCTGAGCCAATCAAAAAAGACATATTAGTTGGGAACAAAAGACTTTTAATTAAATAGTATTAAAAATGAAGTGACAACATGTATAACCTATATCAGATTGCTTGCCTTCTCAATGAGGGGAGAAGGGAGAGGGAGAGAGATTTTGGTACTCAAAAAAATTTTAATATTAAAATTTTTACATGGAATTGAAGAAAGCATTTAAAGTGGGAAAAAATTGAGAAAAAAATTTTATGAGGATTTCACAGATAATAAAACAGGTTCAGGGGGCAGCTGGGTAGCTCAGTGGGGTGAGAGTCAGGCCTAGAGACAGGAGGTCCTAGGTTCAAACCCGGCCTCAGCCACTTCCCAGCTGTGTGACCCTGGGCAAGTCACTTGACCTCCATTGCCCACCCTTACCAATCTTCCACCTATGAGACAATACACCGAAGTACAAGGGTTTTAAAAAAATAAATAAAATAAAATAAAATAAAACAGGTTCAGAAAGATTAGTTGATCTGCCCAAGGACACATAGTTGGTTAATATTGGACCCATTTCTCCTGGCTCCAAATCCAGTGATCTCTTCACAGGTTTTGAAAACAATATTCAGAATAAATAAAGGACTGAAGAATGGGCCTGAAGTGTAAAAGAGAAAATCAACCTTGAGCAAGTAGCTTAATCTCCCTGAGATTCATTTTTCTCACCTTTAAAAACAAGGATGGGAGTACCTAGGTGGCTCAGTGGATTGAGAGCCCAGAGGAAGGAGGTCCTGGGTTCAAATATGACCTCAGACACTTCCTAGCTGTGTGACTATGGGCAAGTCATTTAATCCCCATTACCTAGCCCTTGCCGTTCTTCTGCTTCAGAACCAAGATGCAGTAATGATTCTAAGACAGAAAGTGAGGGTTTAGGGAAAAAAATAAGGATCATAATGCTTATCTCCCAAGGTGGTTATGGGGATCAAATGAGATGTTCATAAAGTGCTTTTCAAACTTCAAAATGTCAATTATTATTATTGTTTTCTCATTCTCATCTTTTAAAAGATGAGAAAGTATTGGCACAAGTTACCATCTTGCTATTCTTCTATATATCTATATATAGATATATGTTCTATATATCATTAAATGGTTATAAAATATCTGCTTCTGTGTAGTTAGATAGAGACATTAGAATGTAAGCCCACCCTCTGTGGGCTCATTGCAAGCAACCTCATCCTCCTTATCATGGTGGCTATTCCTATAAGCCTACACTGCCTAAATTGGCCACCCAATTGATAACAGAAAGGGCCTCCAAAGTCAGTTAATACAATCCATACCTGAATAAGGCAGAATGGGTAGAGCACTGAGCCTGGAGTCAAGAAGACCCGAATTCAAATCTAGTCTCAGACATTCACTTGTTGTATGACCCTGGGTAAGTTAACTTACCCTATTTGTCTCAGTTTCTTCATCTGTAAAATGAGCTGGAGAAGGAATGGTAGACCACTCTAGTATCTTTGCCAAGAAAACCCCAAATGGGGTCCTGATGAGTCAGACAGTTAAACAACAGAAGTGAACAAGAATCTAAAACATAGTTAACAAATAACATTTTCCCTGTAGTATGAACATATGTAGATATAAATTATAAATTATATTAATCTTATTAATTGTATTGATATTAATATGGTATATTAATATATTTTCTAGTAAATATATATCTTTTAATGTGAACTCTAATTCAAAATTTGCAGATTCTAGAAGAACAAATAAGGGCCCGAGACTCCGTGACCAGTGAAACTAATTATGCTACCCAGAGTTTTAACCAGAATCATCTACACGGGATAGGAGAACTCCGTGGAAGAGTGGCTAGGTAAGTGGAATAAAGATTAACTCAGAATGTATATCTAGCAATGAGATGTCAAAGTTCCTTTTTACCTTCAATTCTTTTCCTCAAAAAAGCTTCATATTATGGTAACCAAATCAGTATAAAGTTAAATGGAAGATAGGTTTGGTGGGAAAAAAGACTCAAAGTGAGATTTAACATGCTGCAATGGGGAGAGTTCTGGATTTGAAGAGAAAGAAGACTTGGTTTTGAACCCTGCTTTTGATGTTTACAAATTGGATAACTTTGGGCAAGTCATTTCATCTCTTTAGTACCCAGTTTCCTCATCAGTAAAATGAGGTTGGATTACCTGGCCTCTAAAGTTCTTTCCACCATCAGCCATGGTCTACCTTTCTACCAAAAGGAGAAAAGGGGAAGTAGCTGTGTTTCATTATCTATCCTTTAGCACATCCATGAGGTCATTGCCTTTTGTCTAATTTCACTTGCCTTTTAATATTGTTTTCCTTTAGAGTATTGAAAGAATGCCATGTTTAGGGTATCCCAAAAGTCTTGGTGTTATTTCAAATAATTAATATTTTTTATTAAACATTTTTAAATGTAATAAAAATTAATTATTTTTAATAAAGCTTGCAACTAGGTGGTACAGTAGTTAGAGTGCTGGCCCTGGAGCCTTGAAGACTCATCTTCCTAAGTTCAAGTCTGACCTTAAACACTTCCTGGCTATGTGACCTTGGACAAGTCTCTTGGGCAACCTATAACTGCCTGACAAAAGGATCCCCTGGAAAAGGAAATGTCATACTATTCTAATATCCTTGCCAAAAAATAAACATGGATGGCTATCGTTCATGGGGTCACAAAGAGCTGGACATGACTGAACTAAAACAACATTTGCCCTCAAGGAGATTACATTACTTTGGGAGAGTTAACATATGTAATGAAGTTGAAAAAGGTAGGTGCGAACCAGGTTGTAAAGGGTTTCCCATATCAGGGGTGTTTATATTTGATTCTAGAAGCAATAAGGAGTCCTTAGAGCTTCTTGAGTAAGGGAAAAGAATCCCATCATCTAGAAATAGCCCTTTGTCAATTGTGTGGAATATGGTGGTTAAGACAAGAATTAATAAGGGCCTACATGGGGCCATTTGAATGGGAAAGAGAGAGCATGGATGGATCTAAAACATATAGAATTAGAAATAACAAGATTTGACAATTTATTGGCTATGGGAATGGTAGAGAGTTTCAAACTTGAATGACTGGAAGTTTTACAACTTCATGCGAGTGAGTTGTAACCCCAAAGTTGTTTTAATTCACATCTTTCTCATTAGTTTCAAAAATAATTTTCTTCATATATGTGTTGATGTTTTGCTATTTCTTTTGAAAACTATTTGTTTGAATCTTATATCCATTTATCTATTGGAGTAATGGCTCTTCATCTCCTATATTTGTTTCACTTCCCTGTATAGCTTGGATAGTAAACTTTAACCTAAGGCATTTGTTGCAAAGACTTTCTTCCCACTTGGCAGTTTCTCTTATTCTAGTAACATTGATTCTATTAGTGCAAAAGCTTTTTAAATTGGCGGTATAGTGATGAGATAGAAGCTTTCTTCAACCTATTGCTCTGTAACACAACCACTCTTGTTGAAAGTAATCCCTCTTGGCCTCTAACCTCCTTTGCTAATAAATAAGGTTAGCACTTCTTTTTCCTCTAACAATAGATAATGGTAGGACCTTGGGGTCTATGGTATAACTTTCTTGCTAGCCAATTTCTCATCCCACTCACCAACTCTCCTAAACCAGAAAACCCATTCTCTCCTTTCCTGTGTGTACATCTGCTCTGACCAACGTTTTTATTCAGCCAGAAAGATACAGTGTCTATACTACTCTGAACTTATGGGTTCACCTCCATTTTTCCTGTAATTGTTCTCACAATCAATAGCCAAACTTATTCCCCTGTGATCAAAGTCCTGGCCTTCTTACAAAGTCTCTATTATCTGTGGTAATATGTTTTGATCTGCCTTGTACAACTGTGTTGGTGGAGCTGAGTCAAAATTCAAGTATCTTTCATCTCCCATCCACCTCCAACAGCCTTACTCTTAAATTGCCTAATGGTTTTGGAAGACAAAACAGAATTGTGCTGACTGGGTCTACTACAAATTTATGCTACCTGACTTCAATGATTCACTTAGTGCTGCACAGCAATCCTTTTATTCAACCATGTCACAGTTTTAAATTTAATCTGAATTTTTTAACATTTCCAGTCACTTTCTTAAGTTTAAACAATATATCAAGGCCTGATTTATAGTATCTGCTGATTTCTGATGTATAAATGCTCTTCCTTAAATTTTAGGACTGGCTTTAGCAAAATGGTTTAAGTTTACTTCAGCAACCAGATCTAAATCTATCTAAATCTGCCCTCCTCACCCCAAAAAATCTGACAAGAAGTTGAAAGATTGAATGATCTAATGGTCTAGAAAATTTCCCCCAGAAAATGCAAGGGGACCTGCAAAGAACCACTTTTGCCCACAGAGGTGTTTGTTAGACTTTGAGGTGATCAAGAAGACAGAATCAATGGAGAGTAAGCCACGTAGCTCCAAGAAGGATCCATCAAACATTGCAGAGGGATTCTTAGAGCTACATAGGTCATAGGAAAGAAGATGCAGATTGAGATTTGGATGAAAAGGAAATCACATACTGGTCCCCTCTCTAAGGGTTAGGAAGAGCCAGGCTGCTCCCAACTGAAACAGGGTTATCTTCAATCTAGTTACTACTTCTTTTCTGCCTAATATTGGAGTTGTAGTGTCTCAAAGAAACAGAGGCCCCCTATAAAGACTGATCCATTGGGGAGTGGAGAAAATCTGGACCATAAATGAGTTTAGAACTACTGAACAAGGGGTCTGGCAATACCAAGGATGTAAAATTGACAGCAGGTCAAGTGGAAGTGGAGACTTATGATATTCTAATAGCAATAAAAGATTACCAATGTAGAAACCCATGAAATTCTTATATTATCTGTTATAGTTTCTACATGTGCTCTGGGTCTACTGCATATGATTTTATTTACTATATGATCACATATATGTTGGATACTCAGGATAATTGGCCCAAGAAGTTACATCACTTCCAGTCTAGACTGACTTGCCCTAAACTTGACCAGGAATCCTATAATTAAGACTGAACAGTTATTTAGGTTAGAGATACTCTTAAAGTGTTTACTTAACCAATCTCTGAAATTTTTCACCTTTCCATGTTGAAATAATACTTTTATTAAGATCAGGGAGACTAACAATCCCTCTAATGTAAAAAACTGCTAGATTGTAATAATAATTTATAAATATATTACAAAATATACACATATATTCATATATATACAAACTTAGTAATTTAAGATTTACAGTGTGCTTTTCTTACAACAAATCTGTGAGGTATGTTATAAGCATTATCATCTCCATTTTATAATCCAATTCAATCTGATCCAGTTAACATTTATCAAGCATATATGACATGTCAGGCACTGCACTAAGTTCTGGGGATACAATTAATAAAAAGAAAGATAGCCCCTTCCCTCAACAAACATACAACCTAAAACGGGAAACAATACCCAAAAGGAGGCAGGAAAGTAGGAGAGGGGGAAGACAATGATGGACACATTTTGTTTCATGAAATTGAAATTGGGCAGGGCAGCAAAAACAAAGTGGAGGATTTTATAGATGGAGGAACAAGTGTAGAGAGGGACTTAACTGTCCTGAGTCACTCATCTAGTTAATGTTGGAGCATTTCAAGTCCATTCTTCCTACTATAACAAACTAAAATCTCTCAGTAGAGACATAGATTGATGGCTAATTCTAGAACAGATGCAAACTGGATTCAGATTAGATGAAGTCCAAAAAGAGGCTCACCCTTCTCCTTCAATCAGCCCTGATCCAACAGGAACAATCAGGGACACTCTGTTGACCTAGATAAACTAAGTATTGCTTGTTACTCACTGCTTAACTATACTAGACCAATAGTTTCTTCTAAAAATTATAAAAGTCATTTGACATCCTAGAGTGATTTCATCCTTGACATTACTGGCAAGGGTTAGGCAATGATCATCCTACATTAGGAGGTTGTCATCCAGAAAAATGTATTTATATCACAACACCTTGACATAGTCCAGACAGTAGAGAGCCCTTACATCCCAGGAAATAGACCAGAGTGTGAGAGTTGTCATGTGAATTAGTCTTGCTCTGCTTGGCCCAAGAGCAAAACTAAAAGCTATAAATGGAAGAGAGACTCCCAAAACACAAAAACCTCTTCACAGACTGACTGGTTCCTACTTTTCCATTCTTATACTTAACTCCCTTCCACACATTCTACATTCTAGTTATACCGACCTACTTTCTGTTCTTCACATGTCTCAATTGAAATTTAACCAAAAAATACAAAGCACATTTTTCCAAAGCAAGAATAAGATAGCAGGAGTACCAATAAAATAGGTCACTGGCTTACTTCACTCTCCAGCCAAAGACCTCAAGCAAAAGAATAGCTCCCCTTTTATAGATTTTGGAGGGTTCCAAACAAAGAAAAGATCAGGGTAAGACAACATGGGGTTGAAAGTAACATGACTAGTTGGAAATTTGGAAATGAGAGGCTAGCAACAACTCCCTCCTTCCCTTCTGAGACTGAGAAGTGTTCATTGCATTGATTTCTAAACTTAATCCATTTTAGGCCAGCTGAATTCTGAAGTAAGTTCAATGAGAAAGAACTATGGCTTTAGGCAGTCACAGGATTAAATCAACTAACTCTTAATAAAATCAAGAAAATGATATAGGATCAATTTTAATCTTCTCACATATAACACTCCATGACCCTTTTCCATGCCTTTGTGCTGGCTGTTCTTTATGCCTGGAATGCTTTCTCTTCTCATCTCTTCCTTTATAACTTCTTTGACCTCCTCCAACACTTAGATCTCTCCTTCTTCAAGAGCTCTTTCATATTATCCTCCTTTGCCCTTCACCATTATTCAATTGCCTTCAATCTTCCATTTACACAGTATGTAGCTTGTTCAGAATTAGGTATTTGTATGTTGTTTTGCTTGGAATGTGAGATCTTTAAGGACCTTGTTTTAGTCTTTCTTTCTCTCCCCAACATTTAATACAGCATCTGGCACATTTTACTATGTTTGATAAATGCTTATTGACCTACTCACTATCATTTAAACCTTTCCAAAATGATACCATAAAGGCAAGGTTGTTCAAGAAAGAGTATCACTTGTTAGTTATGCTATAGAAGAGATCCTTGATAGTTTGGGTTGAACTAAGTTGGTTTCTGTAGTTCCTTCCCATTCTGAAATTTAGTGCTCCTGTGACAAGTGTAAATAGGACCATCCTTATAATCATTCATTCCAAAGTTCTTTAGTTCTCTGGTAAAGCTGTGAGCTCATCTGATGGGAGGATTCTCCCCAACAGTGCAGATCAACAATGATATAATTTGTTACAATGTAGACTGTCAGCAATTATCTACTTATAATTAAAACTTATGATTTTATTCATTTCAGTGGCAGAACATGGACATATCCAAAATCTACTTCCTATCTCAAACTACAGAGATACACAAAACCTATTATTTTCCTTCTTAATCTCATCTTATGGTTTGAAACAAGATGATAAATACAGTTCAAAAGTGTGAAGAAATGAATAGGATCAATTAATTCAAAGCCTTTCAAAACCTTTCCTTCCTCGAGTCCAATGGTTCCCAAACTTTTTTGGTCTACCACCCCCTTTCCAGAAAAAATATTACTTAGCACCCCCTGTCACATACTATCACCGCCCCCTTACAGTTATTCACCACCCCTAAATACACCTGTGGCCATCACTGCTCTCCTGGATCACTGCAGCATCCACCAGGGGGCAGTGGCGCCCACTTGGGATTCACTGCCCTAGTCTTTTCCATTCTTTCAATGAGTCACTCTAACCTCACATCTCAAATAAAGTTGTCCCACTTTGGACACTAGCTCACTTTCTCTTAAAAGTTCATTCTTCAGGGGCAGCTGGGTAGCTCAGTGGATTGAGAGTCAGGCCTAGAGATGGGAGGTCCTAGGTTCAAATCTGGCCTCAGACACTTCCCAGCTGTGTGACCCTGGGCAAGTCACTTGACCCCCATTGCCTACCCTTAGCACTCTTCCACCTATAAGTCAATACACAGAAGTTAAGGGTTTAAAATTAAAAAAAAAAACAACTTTAAAAAAAAAGTTCATTCTTCTTTAATGGAAACTTTTTATTTTTTTCCTGCTAAAATTCTTTAATTTTATTTAATTTTTAACTTTTATTTAATTTATTAATTTATAACATTTCTCCATGGTTATAGGATTCATGCTCTATCCCTCCCCTCCCCCACCCCCTCCCATAGTCCACACACAATTCCACTGGGTTTTATATGTCATTGATCAAGATCAATTTCCATATTATTGATATTTGCATTATGGTGTTCATTTTGAGTCAATATCCCTAATTATATCCCCATCCAACCATGTATTCAGGCAGTTGTTTTTCTTCTGTGTTTCTGCTCCCATAGTTCTTCCTCTGAATGTGGCTAGTTTTCTTTCTCATAAGTCCCTCAGAGTTGTCCTGGGTCATTGCATTGCTGCTAGCAGAGAAGTCCATTGCATTCTATTCTACCACAGTATATCAGTCTCTGTGTATAATGTTCTCCTGGTTCTTCTCCTTTCACTCTGCATCAATTCCTGGAGGTCATTCCAGTTCACATGGAATTCCTTAATGGAAACTTTTTAAAAACTTGACAAAGTAGTTCTCTGTGTTAGAATCAAATTATTTCCCATTTAACTAACCTTCACACTCCCTCATTTCTATTCTTCCTGCATTTTTACCAGATAGGTAACTAATGGACTTATCAGACAGCTTAATTCATATCTTCTTACTCCATGAACTCATTTCCAATGAACCTTTTGGCATCAGTGAAATTAAGTTGATTGTTTTTACTTAATCCCAGCAAAAGGTTTCTATTTCTTCAAAGAGGCCCAGTATTTAATAGTGGAGATAGAATGTTGCCCACAAAAATGTGATAAAACAAGATACCACTTCATATTGTTGATAAGAAGGTTCTAAGTGACTCTAGATCTACTTCTAGACCTTCATTGTCCAATATGTAGAGAAGAAAAAGTAAATATATGAATGTACATTTTCAGTCATTGGAGTATCATCTATGAATTAGTAATAATTCCATTTGAATTACTAATAATAACCATTCAGTACTTAGTTCCTCTATCTTCCCCCACCAAAAAAAAAAAAAAAACACCCTTCCCTCCTCCAAACTTCCCTGTTACTATTGAGAGCACCACCATTCCCTAGTTCCTCTGGCTTGCCATTTAGGTGACATCCCTGAATCTTCACTAAGTGTGAACTAAATAGCTGGAGGACCTCTAATCCAGTCAAATCCAGGAAAGTCTCACCATAGGAGTCACAGAGTCACATGTCTGGTCTGCCAGCAGGTCAATCCAAATTCAGGACAGTGAAAGTCCCAGAGGTCAGAGGTCAGGGAAATTTGACATATGGAGGCTGTGGGCCAATCAGAGGATCTATAAGGATGGGGGGGGGGGGGAAGGGGAGGACTTAGAGGAAAGTTTGAAAAGCCAGGACAGGAAACTTTAGGGTCTCTTGGCTCCCATCTCCCTTCTCTGTTCTCTCTCTCTCTCCCTCTCCCTCTCCCTCTCCTTCTCCCTCTCTCTCTCACCCCACCCGTTCCTGCACCAATTTATCTACATAGTCATCTCTGGCAAGCAGTGAAGAAGTGGACCATGCCAGGCTGGAATCTGGGACCTGATTTTACTTTAAGCTGGAAACCTTATTTCTTTCTTTCTTTCTCTTTAATAATAAATACTTATAAATTTAATATAAAGTCTCCAAGATTAATTTTTATTCATAAAAATTACCTTTCACCCCCATATCCAATCTGTTAATAAGCCTGTCCATTTCATTTTTGTAATGTGTCTTGAATATGTCCCCTTCTCTCCTCTAATACTGCTGCCTCCCTGCTGATTTATGCCTTATCACCTCACACATGGACTATTGCAATAAAAATAAGGGTTAATCTGCCTGCCACAAGTCTGTCTCCTGTCCATTCCCTTCTCTATTTAGCCACCAAAGTGATTTTCAAAACACAAATCTGACCATGTCATCCCCAGTCTCAGTAAACTCTAGTGGCTTCCTGTCACCTCCCAAGATCAAATATAAAACCCTTTAGCATTCAAAGCTCTTCAAAACCTTCCCCCTCTCACCTTTCCAGTTTTCTTAAACCTTACATCTCACCCCTACCTCCATACTCTTTAATCCAGTAACACTAGCTTCCTGGCTATTCCCCACTCCCCCCGCCCAAAAAAAACAACACAACACTCTCAGATCTGGCAAATTTCTCTAGCTCTTCCCTCTCCCTCTCCATCTGCCCCCCCCACCCCATTCCTGAAATACTCTCCTTCCACATCTCTACCTCCTGCCTGACTTCTTCTAGTTCCAACTAAAATTCCACCTTCTACAGGAAGCTTTTCCCAATCCCTCTTAATTCTAGTGTTTTCCCCTCTCTTGGTCAGCTCCTAATTATCCTGCTTTGTTTATAGCTTGTACATATTGATTTGTATGTAGTCTCTCCCATTAGACTGTGAGTTCCTTGGAGGGCACAGAGTGTCTTTTACCTTTCTTGGTATACTCAGAGTTTAGCACAGTGCCTGGCACATAAAAGATGCTTAATAAATGCTTATTGACTGACTGACATTAAGGGTAAGAATGCTGAACTCAAGATCCCAAGGCCACATACATTACTAGAGAAGCTGTGAATTGTTTTTAAGAAAACAAGAAGGAAATATACATTAAGAGCTGTAAAACTTATTCACATAGGAATTCCATTACTAGGATTAGGCCCTAAAGGCATGATTGAAAAGACCAAAAAATGTGTATATATGAAAATATCCATGGAAGTTCTGTTTGTAACGAGAAAACAATTGGAAATAACATAAAAACAATGATGGGGAAATGGCTTAATAGATTGTGATATTTGGTTGTAATGGATTGTATTGTGTTATTAGAAGTGACAAATATCAGAAATATAAAGAAAATAAAGGAAATATATGAAGAGATGAAAAGAGAATAAGAATAACACATACTATGATTACAATTTTTTTTCAAAAGAAGCCACAAAATCAAGAGAAAAAAGTATCAAAGTAAAACAAATACAAAGGGAATTCAAAAGCAGAGGCTGTTTATACTAGCACACATACCTAATTCACATATTTTTATTTATTTATTTTTTAAACCCTTACCTTCCATCTTGGAATCAATACTATCTATTGGTTCCAAGGCAGAAGAGTGGTAAGGGCTAAGCAATGGGAATTAAGTGACTTGCCTAGGGTCATACAGCTAGGAAGTGTCTGAGGCCAGATATGAACCCAGGACCTCCCATCTCTGTGCCTGACTCTCAATCCACTGAACCACCTAGTTGCCCCCTTTAATTCATATATTTTTAAACAAATTGTAAACAATGTGGAGTTTGTGGGTTTGCACATTTTTTTATTTGTTTATTTAAATTTTTTGTTGTTGATGATGGTTACTAAGTATGGAATGAAATAAAAATAAAGACAAAAAAATCCTAGGGCCACACACAAATCTTTTGTATGATCCTTAAGGCAAGCAAGAAGAAAAAAAAATAGCCTTCACAAATTATACTGATACTGTAAATAAAGATACTGTGTCCATTGAAAGAGCTAAAGTTATAGGAAGACAGTCTGGTGCAATGGAAAGGGTGCTGCCTTGGAGTCATAGGACTTGATTTGGAATCTATGCCCTACATTTAATACTTATGTGATCTTGGGAAAATCACTTAACCTCTTTGGGCTTCAGTTTCCTCATCTGCAGCACAAGAGAATAGATCCTTTCAGCACAAGATATATAGGCAATGATATGGAATACTGTGGAATGTCACATAGGTCATCAATCTTCAAAATGTTCCTGTGTTTTCTTTTTGTATATAAAGAGATATGTTGATCATATATAGTGACTCTAGTCTCTTAGGAATAGTAGGGGGAGCATGCACCAGAAGCTTTGTCAAAGGAGGAATGATTGTAATGTTCAACAGACCACAAAGATCTCCCAAGCAACAGGGATGTATGATGGCCATTATCCTGTTTTTAGCACTTATACATGAGGTGAATGAAAACATAACTCTAAATAAGGGTCTTCCAACTAACCAAAGGCAGAGAAAAAAAATTTTGAAGGCATAGATATTAGTGACCTCCACCTTCAAGTCACAATCAGGTTGGCTGCTCTTTCCAAGATGGAGGTAAGGGTTTAAAAAAAAAGAGAAGGTAGTGAATTTCAGATAGGATACTTTTCTTTGGCTTAAGTATTGCCTATTTAAGACTATAAAGAGGCAGCACTTCACTGTGTTAATTATCCAGCCAGGAATTTAATTAGCTGAGTTAAATACCTGCAATATCTGAATTTCTCATTAGGTGGTGCCCTACTCTGGAAATATATAAGGAAATAACCACTTCCTAAAGCTACTCTATCCCCATTGACCACTGGTCAGGGTTGTACCTGTAAACATCTAAGCTACCCCTCCCCATACAGTGACTACTACTTGCAGTGATTCCCAAAGTGTGCACTACCACCCCCTGGTGGGTGCTGCAGTGATCCAGGAGTGCAGTAATGGCCACAAGTGCATTTATCTTTCCTATTAATTGCTATTAAAATTTTTTTAAATTAATTTCCAGGGGGCTAAGTAATATTTTTTTTTCTGGAAAGGGGGTGGTAGGCCAAAAAAGTTTCAGAACCAGTGTTCCTAGTAACTAGGGTCTAAATTTAATCTAGGACAGAAGTTCTTAACCTGATGTCCATGAAGTTGTTTTTAAAGAAATTTTCATTAAAATATTTCAACAGAATTAGTTTCCTTTGTGACCTGATATATTTTATTTTGTTCTCTCTCCTCTTTCCCTCTCTCTTTCCCTCCCTCTTTCTCTCTCATTCTCTCTTACACACACACACACACACACACACACACACACACACACACACACACTTAATATTAATCTAGAGAAGAAATGGAATATTGCTCAAAAGTATTAAAAGGTGAAATCCGACCACAACAGGTTAAGCCAATGAATTTTCTTATACATTCATAGATTAAGAGACAACTGTGTTTAAACTACTCTGATGTAGCCCCTTATCAGCAAGGGGGCTTAAAGAAAGTTAGTTTTTGAGAGCTGGAAGTTGAGGCTAAAAGATCATGGAAGGTCAGAATCTTATGGGGCATGGGGAAGCCCAGGAACTTTTTGAGTTCTGAGGAGGATAGGGATTCTGTTGGGAGGATTGTTTAGGTATTGGTTTATATATAGTTAATGTGGACCTAGGAGGAAGGGCTAGAGAATTCCACATGGAATGGGGAAGCAGGAAGTGGCTTGTACTCTCTGAGAAGGACTCCATGGTGGGAGTTACAAGCAGTAACTGATTTCCTGGGAGACCTCAGAGCTTGTGGAGTTGCACCCTGATTCCCTGGGATCCTGGAGTGTGGTGAAGGTTGAAAGCAGAGGACATCTATCCTGCACAACAGCACTGAGTAGGGAGTGATCTGCGATGTGGTGAACAGCTTGCAGGCTCCTCTCCCTTCTGGGCTGCTTTGGACCATCAGTTCTGGAGAAGTTGGTTCCTGGCATCCTGAAAACATCTCCGGACTCTACTGTGAGGATTCCCACTCCAGTCCTGTTATTCTCTGGGCCCTGCCTGGCTTAGGTCTTAGTTTAGTGTAGTCAAGTCCTTCCCCTGTCCCTGTGATTTGCCCTTAGCTTGTAAGTATAGAATCCCAATTCCCATCCTTTATCGTGTAGACCCTGATTAAAAACTGTTATAAACCTTCGCCATTTGCCTGCTGGTTCCATAGGCCCTTGCCTAGGTGGGCTGAGTGACTGTTGGAGCCTAACTGCCATTTCCAGCAACTATAACCTCCTAGTAGTTAAACTTGGTCTCCCTACCTTGTTGGGTCCTGTTCATCTGTCATTCCTGTCTCTCTCACCCCAGTGTGAACCCACAAATAGTAATAGTTAATGTCCCTGATAACCCTCCATTACAATTCTGAGGCTGTAAATATACACCAGCAATGAGATGAATGCAAATGAAGGCCATTGCCACTTTGAACTAAATATGACCATGAGCAATCTGAGCCTTGTCTGGCTCACTGACACATTTTAGGAGTGATCCATTTTGACAGAATTTTGTTTTTTTCCTAACTCTGCCTGCCTTACACTACCGTCCTGCTCCTCTCAAATAATAAACTTTGTAGATTTCCTCTCTGAACTTTTACAATAGATTTAGTCTCCACATAAAGAAAAGGCAATTTTTGTATTGCATTCTGAGCAAATGTTTGTTATAAAGGAGAGGACCACAGAAGGATAAGGGGAAACCCATAAGACCAATTGCCCTAAGACTTTAAAAGAGAGCCTGTATTAAGCTCTATCTCTGAAGACACATAGAGGAGCTTTGTTGTGGTCATGAAGTTTATTGTTCATAGAAAAAAATGAAAAGGAAACCAGACTAAATATCCTTGTATGAAGACAAAAAAAAGAAAGAAAGGAAGAAGAGGAAGGAAGGAAGGAAGGAAGGAAGGAAGGAAGGAAGGAAGGAAGGAAGGAAGGAAGGAAGGAAGGAAGGGAAAAAAAGGAAACCAAACTAAATACCCTTGTATGGAGACAGTCACCACCAATCATCACCTTCCTAGCTCCCTATTTTAATTCCCTTCTATGTTCGGGAGAGACCAATAACCTACACTTATAGGCCATAAAGGAAAAAGATGGGGAAGTGCTTTCACACCACCCCACTGCCCCATTTGAGGTTCAAGGCTCAAAAGAAAGTGTGGATCAGGAATTTAACCATGTTTTCAGAACATGTAATAATCTTGGGAACTATTGCAGCTACAGTCCTCACTGGTTCTTTTCCAGCTCATCCACCGCTTATCATCTGCCCCACACTGTGACAGCTTCTCACTAATCACTTTATTGTTCATGGAGTCCTACTTTTCTCTCTGCCTCTGGTAGCACCATTTTTTTTTAAACATTTATTAATATTGATTTTTAACCTGTTTACATGCTTCATACCCCTACTTTCCTCTTCACCCCCCCACAACCCCCCCACCCATGGCCGATGCACATTTCCACTGGTTTTGTCATGTGACCTTGATCAAGACCTATTTCCAAATTGTTGGTGGTTGCATTCATGTGGTAGTTTTGAGTCCACATCCCCAATCATGTCCACCCCAACCCATGCCTTCAAGCAGTTGCTTTTCTTATATGTTTCTTCTCCTGCAGTTCTTCCTCTGAATGTAGGTAGCATCTTTACCATAAATCCCTCAGAATTGTCCTGGGTCATTGTATTGCTGCTTGTACAGAGGTCCATTACATTCGATTTTACCACAGTATGTCAGTCTCTGTGTACAATGTTCTTCTGGCTCTGCTCCTTTTGCTCTGCATCTCTTCCCAGAGGTCTCTCCAGTTCGCCTGGAACTCCTCCAGTTTATTATTCCTTTTAGCACAATAGTATTCCATCACCCGCATATACCATAGTTTGTTCAGTCATTTCCCAATTGAAGGACATACCCTCCTTTTCCAGTTTGTTGCCACCACAAAAAGCGCAGCTATAAATATTTTCGTACAGGTCTGTTTATCTATGATCTCTTTGGGGTACAAACCCAGCAATGGTATGGCTGGATCAAAGGGCAGGCATTCTTTTATAGCCCTTTGAGCATAATTCCAAATTGCCAGCCAGAATGGTTGGATCATTTCACAACTTCACCAGCAATGCGTTAATGTCCCAATTTTGCCACATCACCTCCAGCATTCATTACTCTCCCCTTCTTTCATTTTAGCCAATCTGCTAGGTGTGAGGTGTTACCTCAGAGTTGTTTTGATTTGCATTTCTCTAATTATTAGAGATTTAGAACACTTTCTCATGTGCTTATTGATACTTTTGATTTCTTTACCTGAAAATTGCCTATTCATGTCTCTTGCCCATTTATCAATTGGGCAATGGCTTGATTTTTTATACAATTGATTTAACTCCTTGTATATTTGAGTAATTAGACCCCTGTCAGAGTTTTTCGTTATAAAGATTTTTCCCCAATTTGTTGTTTCCCTTCTGATTTTGACGACATTGTTTTTGTTTGTACAAAAGGTTTTTAGATTGATATAATCAAAACCATTGAATTTACCTTTTGTAATTTTCTCTAACTCTTGCTTGGTTTTAAAGTCTTTCCTTTCCCAGAGATCTGATAGGTATAGTATTTTGTGTTCACTTAGCTTATTTATAATTTCCCTCTTTATATTCAGGTGATTCACCCATTCATTATTTCCCTTGAAATTCTTGACCTTTTGTTATTCCAAATGAAATTTGTTATAGTTTTTCCTAATTCAGTAAAGAAGTTTTTTGGTAATTTGATAGGTATGGCGCTAAATAGGTAAATTAATTTGGGTAGAATGTTCATTTTTATTATGTTAGCTCGTCCTACCCATGAACAATTAATGGCTTTCCAATTGTTGAGATCCAGTTTTATTTGTTTGGAAAGTGTTTTGTAGTTGTTTCAGTATAATTGCTGTGTTTGTTTTGGTAGATAGATTCCCAAGTATTTTTTTTAAACCCCTATACTTCGGTGTATTGTATCATAGGTGGAAGATTGGTAAGGGTGGGCAATGGGGGTCAAGTGACTTGCCCAGGGTCACACAGCTGGGAAGTGGCTGAGGCCGGGTTTGAACCTAGGACCTCCTGTCTCTAGGCCTGACTCTCACTCCACTGAGCTACACAGCTGCCCCTATTCCCAAGTATTTTATATTGTCTAGGGTGATTTTAAATAGTGTTTCTCTTTCTACCTCTTGCTGCTCTAATGTGTTGGAAATATATAGAAATGCTGATGATTTATGTGCATTTATTTTGTATCCTGCCACTTTGCTAAAGTTGTTGATTATTTCTACTAGCCTCTTAGTTGATTCTCTAGGATTTTTTAAGTATACCATCATATCATCTGCAAAGAGTGATAGCTTAGTCTCCTCCTTGCCTATTTTGATACCTTCAATTTCTTTTTCTTCTCTAATTGCTATTGCTAGTGTTTCTAGTACTATGTTGAATAATAGAGGTGATAATGGGCATCCTTGTTTCACTCCTGATCTTATTGAGAAGGCTTCTAATTTATCCCCATTGTATATGATGCTTGTTGATGGTTTTAGGTATATATTGTTTATTATTTTTAGGAAAGGTCCTTCTATTCCTATACTTTTCAATGTTTTCAATAGGAATGGATGCTGTATTTTGTCAAAGGCTTTTTCAGCATCTATCGAGATAATCATGTGATTTTTGTTTGTTAGACTGTTGATATGGTCAATTATGTGGATGGTTTGCCTAATGTTGAACCATCCTTGCATTCCTGGTATAAATCCCACCTGATCATGGTGGATGATCTTTTTAATTACTTGCTGGAGTCTCTTTGCTAATATTCTATTTAAGATTTTTGCATCTATGTTCATTAGGGAGATATGTTTATAGTTTTCTTTCTCTGTTTTTGGTCTACCTGGCTTTGGGATCAGTACCACATTTGTGTCATAAAAGGAATTTGGAAGGACTCCTTCTTTGCTTATCATATCAAATAATTTGTATAGTATTGGGATTAGTTGCTCTTTGAATGTCTGATAGAATTCACTTGTGAATCCATCAGGTCCTGGTAATTTTTTCTTAGGGAGTTCTTTGATGGTTTGTTCAATATCTATTTCTGATATGGGATTACTTAGGTATTCTATTTCTTCTGCTGTTAATCTAGGCAATTTATATTTTTGTAAATATTCATCCATATCTCCTAAATTGTTATATTTGTTGCCATATAATTGGGCAAAATAGTTCTTAATGATTGCCTTAATTTCCCCTTCATTAGTGGTGAGGTCTCCCTTTTCATCTTTAATACTGTCAGTTTGGTTTTCTTCTTTCCTTTTTCTTATTAGATTGACCAGTACTTTGGGGAGAAGAAGGGGGAGGGAATTCATTAGGTCCTTTAAAAAACAAAAAGAGGGGAATAACAAGGAAGGGGGCAGAAAGGGAAGTCAATCAAGGGAGGGGATAAGGGATACCAGTTCAAAGCAAACCACTGGTTTAAAAGGAAATAGTGTAAGAAGAAGGGGTGGGTCTAGGGGAGGATACAAAATGTCAGTGAATGCACAACTAACAATTGTAACTCTGAATGTGAATGGGATGAACTCGCTCATAAAACGGAAGCAAATAGCAGAGTGGATCAGAAACCAAAATCCTACCATATGTTTTCTACAAGAAACACATATGAGGCGGGTAGACACACACAAGTTCAAGGTTAAGGGTATGAGCAAAATCTTTTGGGCATCAAATGAGAAAAAGAAGGCAGGAGTGGCTATTATGATCTCTGACAAAGCCAAAGTAAAAATAGATAGGATTAAAAAAGACAGGGAAGGTCATTACATCCTGATTAAAGGCAGTATAAACAATGAGGAAATAACACTGATCAATATATATGTACCAAGTGGTATAGCATCCAAATTCATAAAGGAGAAACTGGCAGAGCACAAGAAGGAAATAGATAGTAAAACCATAATAGTGGGAGATCTAAATATTCCTCTGTCAGATCTAGATAAATCAAACCAAAAAAATAAATAAGAAAAAGGTAAGAGAGGTGAATGAAGTCCTAGAAAAATTAGATTTAATTGATAATGTGGAGAAAAATAAATAGGGACAAAAAGGAATACACCTTCTTTTCAGCTGCACATGGTACATTTACAAAGATTGACCATGTAATAGGGCATAGAATCATTGCAAACAAATGCAAAAGAGCAGATATAATAAATGTAACCTTCTCAGATCATAATTCAATAAAAATAATAATTAGTAAGGGCACCTGGACAGGAAAATCAAAAACCAATTGGAAATTAAACAATATGATTCTCCAGAACCAATTTGTCAAAGAAGAAATCATAGAAACAATCAACAATTTCATTGAAGAGAATGACAATGATGAGACATCCTACCAAACTCTGTGGGATGCAGCCAAGGCAGTACTCAGGGGGAAATTTATGTCCTTGAGTGCATATATTAACAAATTAAGGAGGGCAGAGATTAATGAATTGGGTATGCAACTCAAAAAATTAGAAAGCGAGCAAATTAAAAACCCCCAGATGAAAACTAAATTAGAAATACTAAAAATTAAGGGAGAAATTAATAAAATCGAAAGTAAAAGAACTATTGAATTAATAAATAAGACTAGAAGCTGGTATTTTGGTAGCACCATTTTTAGAAAAATTATAGTTCAAGAGGAGGAAGGAGACAAGCAAAAAGAGAGGGCACACAATGTACAGACAGAACAGTTTTACCCTATGACATGACTTCTCTCACTATAGAGAAAAGCAAAGGCTCATCATGACTCCTGGTAATTAGAGAGGGTTAATGTCTCTCTAGTGCTAATATCATTAGAATTTCTTTGCCAACCTCTCTCCATGAATCATCTCCTCAGCTCCAGAGAAAACAATTCAGAAGGATGGAAGGAAAAGCAGAGGCACCAGGTTACACAAGCATAGGGGTAGAGTTTGAGGCAAGGCACAGAGAAAGGAAATGTAAGATGAACGGGAAAGATAGACAAAAGCTAGATTGTGAAAACCTCTAAATAGTTTTTATCTAAGAAGAAACAGATAACCAGTAATGATTTTTGATCAGTGAAGTGACACTGCACTGTAGTTTAATAAAAAGAATGTTTGATTTGGCATCAGACTGTGCCTAAATACAAGTCTTTCCTCCATTATTTAGTAATGGCACAGCTAAAAACAAGTCAATTATCCTCCCAGAAAATCAGTTTCTTCACTTTTAAGATGGAGATAACAGAAGTATAAGATTTGTTGTCATTGAGTTATTTTAGTCTTGTTTGAGTCTTCATGATCCCATTTGGAGTTTTCTTGACAAAGATTCCAGAGTGCTTGGCTATTATCTTCTCTAGTTAGTTTTAAGTATGAGGAAACTGAAACCAACAAGGTTAGGTGACTTGCCCAGGGTCATACACATAAAAAGTGTCTAATTAATTTTGAAAATCACTCCTATTATGTTTCCCATACAGATTTCTTCTGTATTCAGCTGCTCTTAAAAATTTCATCTTAAATTCAATTTCTACTTATAGAAAACTTTGGGTTCTGAAGTATTGAGTCCAAATATGATAGTTCAACAGACCTCTTCCATTTTCAATCTAAATTCTTAGAGGTATTGGACTTAGTTGCTCCAAATCCCAAGGATTTTTTGCAGATTTGTTTTCCCCTCCATTGCAATTTCCTTTTTTAGATATTCTCTTTTCCATTCTTTTTTGGGAGAAACAATAGTCCTTGTAATCTGTGGTCATTCTACTCCATAATGGAGCAGATTTTGAGGTTAACTAGATTAATCCTCTAAGTGCTGTTGTTGTTTGCTCTGTCTTTTTACAGGAGAAAGATTTCAATTATCTGCTGGCTGAGGGTTCTCTTTACTACTGAAAGTTTCCTAATACTTCTCTAATAGAGAGGTTTGTTACAGAGTCATTGTCTACATTGTTATCTATTTTCTTTTTTCAGCCTTGATAGTTGATTTGAATAGGTTGAGTTGGATTTCTTATAAGTGCATACAGCATTTTTGGCATAAATTTTGCCTGTTCTAAGTAGTAGATAATCCGCCTACACAAAAACAGTCCATTCTGAGTGAATCCCTGAAATGACTACATAACCAATCACTTAGCATCTTTTTAAATATTGTCATTTTATTATTTTGTGATACTGCTCAGTGCTCACCATGTCTAGCCCCTTCTGAATATTTTGGAAGAAAATATTAATGATATTCAAAAGTGAGTACTTGGAGTAGTCTAGAAACCTTTATCCTCTTTAATTTCTTTATTAGACACTATATTTTCTAACATTTTTTTGTCATCTCCTATGCCTCTGTCACCAAATGTAAAGGTATATATTTACTTGATTCAGAGAATCTTGTCAAGTTATTTACAGAATTTCTCTACCTTATTGTCCTCTGAAACAGATACTGGCAAATGCACTGCAATTATATTCTTGATGGTCTATTTTTTAAATGCTCATTGTAAGTACCTCAAAGCATGATAATCAAGTGTCCCATAAAATTATGTTTCTTATTACCCTATATGAATGATGAACTAAGTCAAAGCTAGAAGCAGAGACAATCTGGTCAGTTCATGGTCAGTTCACTGGAGTCAGTTCATACAGATTTCCAAGCATGAGCTTAATACATTTTTAGCAAGAACATTTTATATCTCAGAAATTAACAAATTGTTATAAATTAGGGCTTGATTTTTTTGTTTTAATGATTGTCTAAACTAAAAAGTGATGAAGAAATATTAATAATGCAGATTAAAATTAAATGTGTGTCATATGACTTTGGAGAATTGGTTATTAAATATTCACCATTAGACCCAGAGTTGGGAGGAATCTTCTTCCTCTTCTGTATTTGTCCTCTAAGGGAGAACTTGGCTTCAAATGCCACCTCATCATTACCCTCTGCCACTCTGATTAGAAGGTGGAACCATGAACTCCAAACTCCCATTTAAAGAGAAAGTTCAGCTCAAACATCTCGTTTCTGAGCTGGATACTTTGTTTTGGGACTTCTCTGATCAATTTCTCTACTCTGCACCCCATTGGGTACCTTTCCTCCACCCCCAGCTTTTCAGCTTCCTTTTGTGTTTTGTCTACCCTCATTGGGGGAGTTGGGTGGCATAATGGGTAGAGCACTGGGCTTAGAATCAGAAGGACTCATCTTTGTAAGTTCATATCTAATCTCAGACACTTTCTAGCTATGTGACCCTAGGCAAGTCACTTAACCTTGTTGGCTCATCTATAAATTGAGCTGATGAAGGAAATGGCAAACCACTCCAGAATCTTTGCCAAAAAAATGACTGAAAATGGGGTCATGGAGAGTCAGATATGACTGAAAGATGATTACTCTCTATTGAAATGTAAGATCCTTGAGAGCAAGGACTGTTTCCTTTTTTTTTTAATTTCATATTTCTATCCCCATCACTTAGAACACACAACATATTGGAGGCACTTATTAAACATGTATTGACTGACTGTGAGATGTTCTTTCTGAGTGACTTGTCTAATAGGGTTATATATAAGCAGCTGAGCTTGAATTTTAAACCATCCTTTAATTTCAAATTGCAGCACATCACTGCTCAGTCTCCCACTTAGTTATCAACAAGCAAATTAATGTCTATTGACATGTCAAAAACTGTGCCATTCCTAGGACCTTCTGGCTCTGTTAGTTCAGAAGTACAAGACCCAACAGGACTAAAGGCAATTTTGTATTCATATTTGTTACATAGGGTGGCAAAGCCAAAGAATTCATAGCCTAGTGGGCCACTCTATTGAAAATGAACCTTTGTGTATGTGCTAGGTCAGTCCTTGGATAGCAAACCTAGTCTATCCCCAGACCCGTACTCAAAGCCTTCCTGACCTTCTAAAAAATGCCATTCCTATGCTCCACTGGTATAGCCTTTGAGAACACATTTACTTCATGCCATTACATGGAGAAGAACTTTTGAAATGGATAGATGACACATTGTAAACATACTCTATCCAAGAGATAGCTTTACTGAGTCCCTTGGAGGTGCATATCTGCTTCTGAAAATGAGAGCTAGGGGAGCATATGAGTTTTTGACTGTAGAAGTAATTCTATCAATTGTATTTCCAGGAAAACTAGGTTAAAAGGGGTGATCACAAGTGGTGTAGAAGGAAGAAGGGAATAGAAAGAAGTCATGGGATCATAAATTTAGAGCTAGAAAGGATCTCAGTGGTCAGATGAAGGAACTGAGACTCAGAATAGAGATAGCCCCTACTTCAGAGGGTTGTGGCAGCTAGGTTTTATGGTGGATAGAGTGCTGGACATGGAGTCAGACTTGGACCAAGTTCAAATCTGGTCTCAGCCTCAATTTCCTCCTTTATAAAGTGGGGATAATACTAACACCTACTCTCAGGGTCATTTTGAGAATATAAAATTTAACAAATCTAAAGTCTTTTGCAAATCTTAAAAAACTACATGAAAGTGAGTTTTCATTATTATTTGTAAAAAACATAAATATGAGCTATTATTACTTGTAAAAACAATATAGTTCAGTTTCATACAAAGATTTCTTTTTTTGTTCTTTCTATAATGAAATGCTCATGTTTTTTGATTTTTTCATTCATAATAAAATCAAATTGAAATTTAAAAAAATATTTATGCAAGGCAGTAAGTGGGAAAGTCAACATATGACCCTAGTCCCTCAGACTTCAAATCCAGTATCTTTCATTAGAATAAAAAATAAGCCAAAGAAATAACAGGAAGACCTTCTTCCTTCTCACAAGTATTTCCTCATGAATTACAACAGTTAGAAACTCATTTGGGTTAATTAAGTCTCCTTAGAAAATACAGATGGTCAGCTAAAATCCAGCTAAGACCACTCAGGAAGTAAGAATATTGATTTGAGCTGGGAGGAAAAAGACATTTTAGATTAAGAAAGATTAAGAAAGAAAGTATGGGTAGGGAAAGAAAATATGCCTAGTCAGAGGGCACCATAAGTACCCTGGAATATGGGAGATGGTAGGAAAAGAGAACTAAATGAGAGAGGAGGAGGAGGAAAGAAAGAGTCAAAGAGAGGCTTATTAGAAAAGGATCATGAAGAAAGCAATGATGAGTTTTGCCCATTTTATAATTTTTCCCTGGGTGCTGGTAGTGAGTCAATGTGGCTGAAAACCATTGCTGCTGCTTTTGCTAATGCCTATATTGAGGTCCTGACCTAATTTGGAGAGCTTAAAACATCCGTTTTGACCAATCCAGCCCATTCTCTTCAATCAAGTTCATTCAATCCAGCCTCTACTACTCAGCACAGTATTTCTTCATCTTCCACTGGAAAGAGGAGAAAAACAGGAAAAGAAAGGAGCAGAAGACATGAACATATACTCTCTCTCATCTCCCTCTTTTTCCTCAGTCTGAGGCAATGCAGTGTTGAAAAGATTTGCCACCCAAACCACCCTTCACCCCGTTCCTTTCTAATACTCAGGGCTGGGGGGACAGAATCAAGATGGTGGTTTAGTAGCAGCAAAAGCCAAAACCACTCTGACTACTCTTCCATAATAATCTTTTAAATGTGCTTCAAAAAGACAGGAATCCAAATCTAATACTCAGAGTCTTCTTCCAATCCTAAAAACTTTCTGATGATATTCATCTTGTGATTTATTTCCTTTCTACTACCAGGTGTGATGCAAGCATTGCAAAGATCTCAGGAGATGTGAATGTCATCAGGCATGAGTACCAGACAGTTGAGAAAGATATTCAAGCACTCAGGTCTGTCCTGGAATCTTTTTGCAAAACCGTGGATGTGAAGGTGAGCAGCAAGAATTGGAGTGAAGGCTTTTCGTTTACATATTCCTGCTATAGTCCCCTCTTCAAAAATGTCAGCTTGGACAAGAACCTTCCTATTCAACCCAGAGGGTATGTTGCTGGATGCCACCTTGATAGCTATTCTATTATTACTCGTTTGGAACCTCCCAAAATGCTAGGGACCCACAGAGTATTATCATATGGCAGTTCTTAGAGATTATAAATCCAGCACCTGTAAGTTCTTATGTAAGCTGTATGAATAGATACAGATACAGATATAGATATATAAACATATATATGTATATATATATATAGCAAAAAACATATATACATGCCATTTTTATAACATCCTATGGATCACGGACTTCTTGAAGCTGGAAGGAAACTTAAACAACAATAGGTTCTTAATGTGGGCTCCAAAAACTTTTTTAAAAAATAATTTCAGGGGCACCTAGATGACTCAAGTGGTTAGAGAGCTGGACCCAGAGATGGGATGTTCTGGGTTCAAACCTGGCCTCATATACTCTGGGCAAGTTATTTAACCCCCATTGCCTACATCTTCCCATTCTTCTGCCTTAGAACCAATACTTTGTATTGATTCTAAGACTGACAAAAGATAAGGGTTTAAAATTTATTTTTGCTAACTGCATTTAAATTTAGTTGATTTCTTATACATAATCCTATATATTTCATTTTATGCATTTAGAAATATTATTCTGATGAGAGGTCCATAAAGCTTCAGTAGATTGCCAAAAAATGTCTATGACCAAAAAAAAAATGGTTATAGATCTCTAATTTAGTTTAAACTTTCCATGTGGACAATTGAAAAAAATCAAGGCCCAGGAAAGTTAAGGGATTTGCCCTCAGCTAGACAGAAAATTGAGTAATTGAGTCAAAACTGGAAGCCAGGTCTTACTTGATTTAATATTAATCAGCAAGAATTTATTCCCTACCAGGCACTGTTAAGAGGTATACAAAGATAGAAATTAAATAGTCCCTGCCTTGAAAGGGCATGTATTCCATCAGTGAGAGAACACATACATTTTATAATCATTTACAAAATAAATAACAGTAAATTTCTGGTGGGGAGAGCAACATGCTTCCCATTATTCTTCAGCTGCCTTATCAAGTAAGACCAAATGATATTTCAGAGGCACATCTGCTCCCAGTTTTGGCTAATCTTGTCCCTAAGTCAGAGTTGGGCATAAGTTCTGGTGTGGGTAATAAGATGGAGCCTCTCAGGTCCTTCAGCTGAAAAAAGTGTTCAACTCCAGCAAGATTCTCTTAGGTTCTTTCTATGCTATAAGAGAAATGTAACCATGGCAGCAGTTATGTTCTATTGAATCCAAAAAGAGAGTGGATAAAGGTGTGATCTGAAGATTCATTGATCTGCTTCCCTGACTTTCTTCCTTCCTCCCTCCTCTCAAATTCTCCAGATTTTCTTTCTTCTTCCTGGGGGTAGGTCTGGCCCAAGATTCTAAAAGGTGAACATGAAGCATAATCTACCTGATATTAAAGCCAAGCCTTTGGAGTCCAAGAGCTCTCTTATTCCCAAGATAAATAATATTATTTTTATAAACTAAAGCATTCCCTCAAAATCCATTTCAGACACTAATTTTCAAGCTGAAACAGACCTCATTGTTCTGTTGTTTCGGACATGTCCAACTTCTCATATGACCCCATTTGAGGTTTTCTTGGCAGACACTGAAGTGGTTGGCCATTTCCTTCTCCTGTTCATTTTACAGAGAAGGAAACTGAGGCAAACCCTGTTAAGTGATTTGCCCAGGTTCACACAGCTAGTCTTGAGGCCATATGTGAACTTTTGAGTCTTCCCAACTCTATTAAGCTGCCCAAACCTCATCATTTTAAGTGAGTATGTTCACCTTTTAGGATCTTGGACTAGATCTTTCACTAGATAGAAGAAACAGTAGCTGAAGACTTAAAAAAAAAAAAAAAAAAAAAAAGATGTGAAATCTACATATCTATTTATTTATTTGCTGTTACTAAATGCACATTTTGTTTAGTCCCAGAAATGTCTACTCTCTGGGTTACATATATATTTATTTTTTAATTTCATATGTTCCGGTAAAAGGCTTCAAGCCTCTAGAGCAGAGAGGGTAGGGAAGCAACATTTCCAGATCTTGCCAAGCCCCACAAGGACATTGTTTGAATTCTGTCTCCCTCTCACTGGCTCTGCCCCTACCCAGACACCATCTGGAGCAACTTTGGGTGCTCCAAGACTATTCCTACACCTCCATTGGTATGATTCCTACCTACAGTGGAAAACTGTACTATACCTCTTGAAGTCACTAGGTAGCCAAATATCAAAAAGAATATTCCCGTTACCGAAGAATGAAGCAACCCATAATATTCTTCCCCTAAGGCAACCTCTGGAACTATTGAGTCAAATTCATTCGAAAAGCTTTTTCAAATGCAATCTTGTCTTAAATGCAAGCCCTGCTCCTCTAGGAATAACATGTAGCTAATGTAAGTACTGATAGGCTGGCTCACCCAGGTGTTCCCTGTTGTATTACTTTCATTAGGTAATACAGCTATTAGGAAGGATAGACACTTACAGCTTGGAGCAAACCTCAAATTTAAAGACAATCCAGGGGGATAATAACCATGAATTGCAACTTCTGAATTTCAAGTAAGTGAATGGAAGATTTTTAATTATGTTAAATGCATTCCGAAAAAGAATTTTGCTTATCAAAGACATTGGCATACAACAAGGAAGCAATCTTAAGAATCTGAACCCAGCCAAGAAACAGAGAGGCCTTCTAATGCAAAATATATTCTAGAAAACCCTTGGTAATACTGACAATTGAGGCTGAAATATGCTGTTAAAAATGATGTCATTCTCTTTATGTTCCTAATTCTTGAATATGCCCTGATTTTGTGTGATCATTTTAACTGTCACATAGTTTTCTAAGAAATAATCATTCATATGGTTACAGGGCTTTAAGTTTACCAAATACTTTATCCACTACAAAGTATGTTGTTTTATTAGCTTTTTTCAGTTTTGTTAGCTCTGTTTTACAATTGAGAAAACTAAGTCCTTGAGAGGTTAAATGCCTTGTCCAATGGAAGTAAGTGGAAATTTCCAAGAGGTAGATTTGGGCTTCTTGTAAGGAACAGCTCCCAACAATTAGAGCTATCCCAAATTGCAATGGACTGCCCCAAGAGCCAATGGGCTCATTTGAGGTCTTCAGGCAGAAACCAATCAATCAATAAGCATTGATTAACTGTCTGTTTTGTGCCAGGCACTGTGCTAAGCCTGGGGAGACAAAAAGAGGCAAAAGTCAATCCCTGCCCACAAGGAGTTCACAGTCTGATTGGGTAGACAATACAACAAATATATACAAAGCAAGAAATAAACAGAACAAATGGGAAATAAAGAAGGCCCTAGAAAGAAGAGAGGGGAAAGATTCTAGTATTAAAAAAAAAAAAAGAGGGAAGGAAAGGATTTTATTTGGTACTTTAAAAAAGCCAGGGAGGTCAGTAAGTTTAAGTTGTTTTTCTTCTCTATGTATTTTCTGTGTTCTACATTAGTCACTATTAGCATGAATTAAAAAGTAAATATACTTTGAATATATAAGTATTTTATAGTTATGTTGATTTAATGTAAGATCATACAATTGAAAGGAAAAAAAGAAGATATTTACAAAGATGAGATTAGATCCAAAAGCATTTAATTTTTTTTTACTTCTTATTTGTTTGTTTGTTAAAGTTCCCAGATATACCCCTCTCTCTCCTCCAAGGACTTATTGTGTGCCGGATACTAAGGATAGAAATACAGAAGTGAGACAGTCATTGCCCTCAATTCTAAAGAGCAGAGGGATGGTACCACAAAGTCACAGATAAATAACACACAAAAATATATACATATATATAGTAGTATAGTAATATATAGCATATATAGTATGATAGTATAGTATATATAATATGATATATAGTATAATTTTGTACATAGCATAGTATATATAGTGTGGTATATAGTAGTAAATATATTTTATAGTACATAGCAT
This sequence comes from Gracilinanus agilis, assembly GCF_016433145.1. Lineage (NCBI taxonomy): Eukaryota > Metazoa > Chordata > Mammalia > Didelphimorphia > Didelphidae > Gracilinanus > Gracilinanus agilis. Next base: position 312,488,688 of record NC_058130.1, on the reverse strand, counting down.
AGTAGTGTATATATAGTATAGTACATAGCAAAGAGTATATATAGCATAATATATGGTATATATGTAAATTTTATCTATGAACAGTTAGTCCCCCACACCCCTCAAAATATATAAATGCTATATATATATGTGTATATATATATATTAATATATGTACTACATATATGGTATTTATCTATAAACATGTAGTCCCTCCCACTCCTCAGAATATATAAATAATATATTTACTCTACATATATATAGTATTTATCTCTGCATGTAGTCCCCCCACCCCCTGAATGTGTATATCTTGGTGGGGAGGGGGGGATGTATAATATGTAAAGTGATGGGAAGGCAGGAGTAGGTAGTAATGCCTGAAAGAATCAGAAAAGGTCTTCTGAATGAGGTGGCCCTTGGGCTGAGCTTGGAAGGATTGAGGGATTCCAAGAGATGGAAGTGAAAAGAGAGTCCAGACCCAGGAAAAGCCTGTGAAATGTTCTGGAGGTAGAAGAGGGAATGTCATGGACAGGGATCTACAAGTGAGGTGGTTTGGCCAGAGTATGGCCAAATTTTGCCTATCAGTGAGCAATTTGAAAAAAGACTGAAAAGCTAAGTTGATGTCAGATAGTGAAGGATTTCAAATGCCAGAAATATTTCTAGTTTATCCTAGAGTCAGTAGGGAGCTGTTAAGGCTTCTCAGGCAGGGAGGTGACTCCCCCCCCCCCCCCCCCCGCCCAGCCTTTAGCACAGTACCTGTCTTGTAATAAGTGCTCTGTAAATGTTGATGGTTAATAAGCCTGTCTTTTTCTAAAGTTGATTTGGAAATTGTGTAGAGGATAGTCTAGAGGGAACCAGGCTAGATACAGAGAAACAAGTTAATTTAGGAGCTAACTGTCTGGCTCAGTATCTGTATTAGTCATTAATCAATAAACTATGTATGTGCCAAACCTTGTACTTAGCACTGGGGACACATATTTTTTTAAAGTCCCTTCCTTCAAGGAGCTTACAATCTAATTGTATAAGCCAACACATAAAAAGAAAACTGAAAAGGTATGGGAGGTTGGGGGAAAAGGTACCAGAATGGGGGGAGTGGTAACATCCAATCCAAGGAGTATTGGTTGCTGGTCACTGAAGAGATAACTGGTCTGGGAGCCCTCTGTGTAGATAGACTTTGGTATTTGCTCTACTCTTCAGTCTTCCAATCAGAGAAACAAAGGGTACTATTGCACTAATCCAAGGAAGAAGTGATGAGGGCTTAAACTAGCTCAGTCATGGTGTGAATGAAGATGTTGTTGAGGTAGAATCAACAAGACTTGGCAACTGAGGAGGTGGGACTGAAGAAGAGTGAAATATCCAGGAAGAATATAAGATTATAAACTCGGGGGGCGGGGGGAAAGGAAAATCAATGATCCCCTTGACAAAAATAGAAAAGTTATGTTTTGGTTGAGTCTGAGATGCCTGAGGAACATCCAAGTGGAGATTCAGCAGTAAGAGATGTAGGAATGGAACTCGGAGAAGAGTTGAGGGTTAAATATGTAGATCTGAAAGACATCTAAATAGAGATGAGAATTCATACCAGTGTTTGGAAAACTCCAGGTTTGTTTTTTTTTTAATAATTCTCATTTGTTTCCTATTAAGGCATCAAAAATGATAATAATTTTAGGTGCAGTTAGGTCTTCATTTCAAATCTGACCTCAGATACTTCCTAACTGTGAGACTCTGCGCAAGTCTCTTCACCCCAGTTGCCTAACCCTCTCTGTTTCCTTGGAACCAATACTTTGTATTGATTCTAAAATGGTAGGTAAGAGTTTTAAAAAATAATAATTTTAGAGGATTTTTTTCTACCAAAATTTTATAACCTGAGGGTTCAACCTCTGTGGAAAAATCTAAGTACCTCTGGTTTGTAGGATCAGACATGTTGTACTAGTGGGGGACCATACAGGTCATCTAGTCTAATTTTACAGTTATGAAAAGTCATGCTCAGAGAGGTTTAAGAACTCAATCATGATCACACAGATTGTATGTGTGTGACAGAACTGGGATTTGAACCTTTTTCCTTCAAATCCAATGCTCTTTACACTACACCATGAACCTAGGACTCAATAATAACATCACCAAAAAAAGAGGGAAGAAAATATAAGACAGTCTTGAAGGTGTATCTTCACAGAAGAGTGAAGATGCTCACAAAGAAAGCCAAGAAAAATCTGTCCAACATATAGGAAGAAGAATGAGAGAGCAATGTCACAAAAAATACATACAGAGGAAGGAGGTAGCTGGCAATGCCAAATATTGTGGAGAGAATTAACACTGAGGAAACTGTTATTTCCAATAACCTTAAGAGAGATCATTGATAAATTCGAAGGAACCATTTTAGTCCTCTAGGATAGGGGCCAAAATCATTGCACAGTCTTGAAACTTGAGTGGGAGATGAGCAGATAGGAGCATTGAGTATAAATAACTTTTTCTAGGAGTTTGGATGTGGAAGAAAGATAGAAAATAGTTTGAGGGGATGGAAGGGTCAAGTGAAAATTTTTTAAAGATGTGTTGATCTGGAAACATGTAAGCAGTCAGCAGAGGAACAAATGAATAAAAAGAAGTTGAAAACTAAGACAAGAAAAGGGAAAGGTTAGATTCCCTAGGGGAGACCAGAGAGGATAGATGGAAGGCACAAGTAGAGGAATGTAGAAACCATCAAAAAGAAGAGACAACAACTCCTAAGACTGGAGCAAAGAACTGAAATATAGAATTGGAAATAAGAGGGAACTTAATACAAATGAACTCATTTTCCAAGAAAATAAAAGGCAAGGTTTCCTGCTGAGATGGAAGAGGAATGGTAGAGTAGATACTTTCAAAGAAGATAAGGTTTGGAATAGCTGTTGTGGGGAATTCATTAGAACAAGAATCAATGGGGTCTATGAACTTGGATGAGAAAAATAATTGTCTTTATTTTCACTAACCTCTGAAATTTAGCATTTTGTTTAATTATTAATGTAGGCAACAAACATTCTGAGAAGTGGTTAATAGTTTTCACCAAACTGCCAAAGGGATTCATAACATGAAAGGTTAAGAACTCCTGCATTTAGAGAGTTAGAGTAGAGCAAAAGGTTTGGTGGACAGTAATGAAGACCTGGTACAGGTTGGACAATACAATTTATAATAAACCTAGTTGACACAATTATGTGACTTCTAACAGCATTCAAGAGCACGTGAACAGGAACAGAGAAAACAGATGGTAGGACTAATCTAGGGCTAAAGTCTTTAAAAAATGAATAGTGGCAAGGGGTTCCTAGGGAAAGAGTATAGTATAAAATTAAAAAGATAAGAAATGATCTTATAAGAATGATGGGGAAGGGAACTTAATATATAGAAGGAAGAGAATCAGAGAATTTTCAGTAGAAAGGGAACTCTGATACTTTCTAGTATAACTCATAACAGAAGTAGTACTCCTACTTTAAACTCAAGTGGACCTTCAGGTTTTGAAGACTTCTGCATCTATTGATATAAGCATATTTTTATTTTCTTTATTAATATAGTCTATTGTGTTTATGTTGGTCTTAGTTTGAAATACCCATGCATTCTTAAAATAGATTTAACCTACTGAGAGTGAATACTTGCTAATTGTATTGCTGAAGCTTCTTTGCTAAATATTCAGTATTGTAGCATTTGTTATAAAATTTCATTTGCTATAAATTTCCCTTCTCATTTTTACTTTGGAAATTCATTTTTCCTCTCATAAAAAAATCAAATTAGATAATGGCTTGTCATTTAGTGACCTTCAAAAAAATGCTCAGCTTTTTTTTGTAATGGGTAAAAACGGGTTTTTTGGTTGAATATTAAAAGGTTTGGTCACCAGAGGATTGAACAATTATCAATCCCCAATTAAAGAATAACCTCAAAATGCCTTTTATGGAAAATTTACTTACAAATGAGAAGAGGAAGAAGAAATAAGGAAATAAGAGAGAGGATAAAATAGGATAAGTAATCTAACATAGTAGGTAATTTGCTCTGATCCCCTAGTTTAATCCAGGTAGATTTAATTAACTCAGCCAAAGGAAATCCAGCCTTGATCCCAAAGCCAGAAACTCAGAGGGCAGAAGGGCCCCGAGGCAAATGAAGCAAAAACTTCAGTCATATAGTCTCTTTGAAAGGGAAGTTCCTTAAGAGAAGTTCAGGAAGATTCAGTCTTTACACTCACCACATGGAATTCCAAAGGAAAGATTTAAGAACAATCTCACCAGCTTCAGAGCTCCTTCAAGTCCTGGTCACCAACCAGAAGAGCTCCTTCAGGTCCCATTCCCAAACCAGAAACCCCAGGCCCAGGTGACTGAGGTCTCTTTTTATTATTTTTTTAATATTAAGCCCTTAACTTCTGTGTATTGGCTCCTAGGTGGAAGAGTGGTAAGGGTGGGCAATGGGGGTCAAATGACTTGCCCAGGGTCACACAGCTAGGAAGTGTCTGAGGCCGGATTTGAACCTAGGACCTCCCGTCTCTAGGCCTGACTCTCAATCCACTGAACTACCCAGCTGCCCCCAGAGGTCTCTTTTTAAAGGGGCCTCTTTTGAATCACTTCCTGTGGCCTCCTCTTAGTTTACATGTCCAATCACAACAGACACTTTTCTTAGGTCTGCCCCAGAGGCAATCAGTAAATTCTGATTTGTTACTCATTCTAGGACACATGGATTACAGACCACCCAACTTGTGAGTTAAATGGAGATGTTTTCACCTTTAGTGATTAAATCTAAAGATGGGCAGGGTATATTTAATCTAATTATCACAATTTGTCATTTTTGTTATAGTTGTTTTTATTTATGCTTGTGTCTTCTTGTTTTTCAGTGTTTCTATTTTTGTATTTAGTCAAGGATTATCTCATTTGATGATTTTTCTAGTTTCATGATTCATTGCTCTTCCATTTATCTGTGTATTTAGGGATACACATTTTCCTCTAAGGATATCTTTGGTTATATCTCATGTTTTGCTATTTTCTCAATGTTATCATTCTTTGAGATTTGTTATAATTTTCATTTCTATGATTTATTCTTTGGCCATTCTTTCTTTAGGATTACATTATTTAGACTCTATTGAAGACTAAATAGTTTCTTCAGTTCTTATTGATTGCAATTTTATTGTATCATGATCTATAAGGATGTTTAATATTTATGCCTTTCAACATTTATTTATGAGTTCCTGGAGCTTTCTAGTCATGGACTGGAAGTAGGGGAGTGAAGAGACTGAACCCACTACCTCCCAAAGTGATCCATTCTACTATGAGAGAGCTCTAACTGTTAGTTTCAAAAATTTTCCTCACATCAAGTCCAAATTTGTCTCTCTGCAGTTGGCCATCCATTACTTGTAGTTCTGCCCTCTGGAGCCCAAGTCTAATCTTTCTTCTACATGACAGTCATTCACATAATTGAAGAGAGTTATTCATTCCATTCTTCAGGATAAATGTTGAGGCCCCTTACCATCCCAGTTATCCTATACTAAATATGCTCTGGGCTACCAATGCACATTCCTAATATATACCCAGGACTGAAAACAATTTTGCCAATCTAACCAGAGCAGAGTATAATGCAACAGTGACTTCCTTATTTCAGGATACTATCTTTTTTTATACAGCATAAAATCACATTTGTTTTCCTGGCTTACTACTCTTAATTGATAAACATTCAAGTATGTGCCAAGTATTGTGTTAAGCACCTCACACGTCTCAGTTGTGTCCAATTCTTAGAGGTCTCATTTAGGGTTTTCTTTGCAAAAAAAAACTACTGAAATGTGGTTTGTCATTTCCTTCTCCAGCTCATTTTAAAGATGAGAAACTGGTAGATAGGGATAAATGACTTTCCCAGGGTCACACAGCTAGTCAGTATCTGAGATCATATTTGAGCTTAAGAAGATAAGGTCCTCTGACTCTAGACCTGGCACTCCATCTACTTTGCTTCACCTAGTATCTGGGTGTTAAGCACTAGAGATAAAGAAAAGAGGCAAAAGACAGTCCCTGCCCTCAAAGAGCTTATAATCTAATGGCAAAAACAGCACACAAACAAATAAATACAAAGCAAGCTACAAAGAAGATAAATAGGGAAAAGAAGTTCTCATTTATCCAAATTATAACAAAACAGACATCAGAGAGGGTATACATAGGAGAATATAAAACAGACAATACAGAATGTAAAAGCTCTCTCTTTGGAAACAGGATAACTCATCTCAATTTAATTCAGGGTCCTGGATCTCACCGAAGATCCAAGGGAAACTTTCTGAAGTCTCTAGAGTGGAAAGGTGAGGATAGGGATATGATGGTGACTCCCTATTTCTCTCATGGATTCTGAGAGTCTTTTCCTTCAACAACCTGAAGTAGGAGTGGCCTCTTCCTCCTCACTCTCAAAGCTGGAAACCAGAAGGACTAGAGAACATCTACACCAAAGTGCCTGCCAACTTATAATATATTTCTATTTTTAAAAAATAAACTTCTCAAAACAAACTCTTAGAGATTTTTCCCCTAGAAATTTTTGTATTGTAAGTGGCTAAATTTATTTTTTAAATACTATTTTTTGGGGGAAAAAAGGATTTAATGTTCCAGTAAATACTGTCCTTTATAATGGATTTCTAAAACCACATTGTCTGGACATTCTCTAGTGAGTTGAGACTTTGGCACTGAGCACAGACCTGACCAAAAAAAAAAAAAAAAAGAAAGAAAGAAAGAAAGAAAAATAACACAGGCTTCATCAGCTAAAACCCTCCCATTGGACTACTTGTCATTAATCAAGTTCACAACCCTTACAAAATGACCTTAATCAGAGACATAGCAAAGTAATGTACTGAATTTACAAACAGGATGCTTATGAAGCAAGAATCTTGGTCAAGATGAAATGCTTCCATCTTGAAGAGAAACTTGGCCAAGGCAGCTGCTGCCTGTCACTCCCCAGATAATTCTTTCCTACTAAGGCTATTTGTTTGGCAGTGATTTCTCAAGAAAACAACTCACTCAATGGAGCAAAGGAACAGATTCAGCTCTGGAGATAATCATGCTAAGCAAGTTTTTAAAAGCCACCAGAGAGCATGAATTTGTATTTTTAAAATACTGAATAAATCAAATTGACATTTTCTGTATACCTACTATGTACAGATCGTCATGCAAGGAGGGTAGTTAACAAAGAAAAGCATTATACCAGTATGGAAGCCATTTATAAGTCTGCCCAAATTGAACAAAATTCATTGCTAGATAACATATAGTTCTTTCCTCACCCTCTCTCAATTACCCCCTGTATGTATCTTGCTTGTACATAATTGTTCTAATTTTATTCCCTTTGGTAAAGATTGAATTCTTGAGAGACAATATTTATTAAATTTAAGTTAATTTATTTATCAGCTGCTCAAGAAAATCTAAACAATAGACTCCCCCACAAACCAAATGGACACCAAGGAGAGTGAGTGGGGCAAAAAGATATGGACCAAATGAGAGAAGCTGGACCAAAGGAGCCCACATGGTCAGAGAACATAACTTCCTCTAGCACAGGCCCAACTCTTGATATTCCAAGAGGTGTGACAGGTAAATAGCCATTGAAGAAGTAGATTGAGACTCCAATTCCTCCCTCATTATTTCATCTCTGGAAGAGGCAGGTCTCAAGAACACCAAGAAGTCCCTTTCTCCCCACCATGTGGCTGGATTGACATGGTTACCAAATGCATGGCTTTAGAGCTTGCTGACTTCATTACCTAATCTTTCTGGTGGGTAGAGTGGCCCCTTGGCCATACCCTAAATCCTGTTAATCTCAACAAAGATCTCAAAAGAGATCACTCAATCCAGTTTTGTAGCCTAGGAAAGAAACTAATTTAGGAACCAACTGTTTTTTGGGGTGGAACTAAAGAGAAAATTATTTCACACACACACACACACAAAAATCCCAATTCAATATTACTTTTGAATGTGAGCTCCTTAAGGACAAGGACTGCCTTTTGGGACTTTTTCCTTTGTATCCTCAGCAGTTAGCATATGCCTCTCACATAGTAGGGATTTAACAAATGCTTATTGACTACATTTGACACCCCAGACAAAGGCAAACTCTTGGTACTGTGAATAAATAAGTGGGAAACTCTTAGCTAGGTTCTAAGCACAAGATATCCATGAAACTGAGAACTAGACAGGTGCTTCATTATGCCAGATAGAAATTAAGTACAAGGAGAGTATGATTTTTTTAAAGAAGGATATGACTTGCCAAGGAGGCTGGAGAAAATTTCTAGGAGAGTAGAGCTAAAAACACCTTTTTAACTTATTCCTAATTAGAAACTCTAAATATAATAGTAAATCATTTTTGAGATGGACCATCCAGAGACAAATTGATGCTTTGCCTGAATAGTTATCTTGGAACTTGTCTCTTGCTTCTGGAATAAGCTTTTAAAGCTTACGCTCTAAAAAGCTTCCAAGGAAAGAAAAGTCCCTTATTCTGTTATAGCAATATCAATCTTTCAGATAAAATTCCAAAAAAAAAAAAAAAAAAAAAAGATCTGCCATTTGTTTCAGGGAGTCAAATTTCCAACCACAGTTTCCCACAAGTCTGTATGAGAATGGTTCTCTTTTCTTAAGTGGGCCTCCATTTGATACCATTTTCTGATATTTTAGGAAGACTTTGAGATCACTTTTTGAGGAAGGAGATTTAGAGATTTAGCTACTATAAGTCCAACCCTTTACCAAAATAGGAACCCTTACTTGAAGATCTACTAACTTCTGTAGCCCATTATACTTTTATGTTCAGTTGTTTCAGTCATGTCCAATTCTCTGTGACCTTATTTGGGATTTTCCTTGGGAAAAATACTGTAATGGTTTGCCATTTCCTTCTCTGGCTCATTTTATAGATAAGGAAGCTGAAGCCACAAGATTAAGTGACTTGTGCAGGATAACACAGATTGTAAGTATCTGAGGTCATATTTAAACTCGGGAAGATGTCTTCCTGACGCTAGCCTTGGTTCGCTATCCATCTCACCACCTGGCTGGTCCTACACTTTTAGGTAGGGAAATGTTTGTGGTTTTTTTCCCCTAACAGTATACTTAAATCTACCTTTCTACATTCTTATTTGATAAACTTCCATTCATTATTTGTCCTTTTGCCTTCTGAAAACTCAGCAGAACAAGTCTAATCCCTCTTACAAATGAAAGACCTTTAAATAAATGAAAACAAATGACATGTACCCTATAAGTTTTTCTTTTCCAGACAAAATATTCCCACTTCCTTCAGTCAAACAATATGATCTTCGATGCTCTTATAATCCATTTTGCCCTCTTCTGAATGCACTCTAATTTACAAAGGTCTTCCTAAAACTTGACACCTGGAATTTATCACAGTATTTTACAAAAACAAAGAATCTTATTAGATTTCAGAGCAAGGTAGAACAAGTCTAATCCCTTTTACAGATGACAGACACTCAATTCTTGAAGACAGATATTAAAGCTTGCCTCTTCCTCCTCCTGGTGGCTCAGTGGATAGATCACTGGACCTGGAGCCAGGAAGACCTGAGTTCAAATCCAAGACTCAGACACTTCCTAGCTGCACGACCTTAGGCAAGTCATTTAACTTCTGATTGCCTGACAAAAGGATCCCATGGACCCATTTGAGAAGGAAATGGCAAACTGCTGGGGCATGAAGAGTTACAAATGACTGAATAACTGAACAACTCTATCCACTTTCTCTGGGTCAAATGACCTATATCTTTCAACCAATCTTCATATAACATAATCTCAAGACTGTTACCATCCAGTTTATCATCCTCTGGATACTCTCCAACTTATCAATGACTTTCCTAAAATGCAATACCCAGAATTCAACATGGTACTCCATATGTGTTCAGACCAAAGGTAGATACGACAGAATTATTCCTTCCCACGTCCTAAATTGTGTGATTCTCTTAATGTAACCTAAGTTCAAATTAAATTATCACTCTTGATTCCTAGAACTTGTAGTCCACTAAAGCCTCAAGGCCTTTTTTCTAACAAACTAGCATTTGGTCTCATTTCCTCAGTCTTGTACTTCCAAAACTGATTTTTTGAATCAAATATACATCTTGCCTTCAAGTCCTGCTTCTGATCCTGTGTGACCATGGGCAAGTCTCTTCCTTGTGCCTCAGTAAAAGAAGGACGAGATGGCCTCATTGGTCCATTCCTGCTCCAGCTCTACAATCCTCTATGAGCCTATGGCTTTACATTTTTCTGTAATAGATTTTATTTTATTAGATTTGGCCCCAAATTCTCAACTATTGATATCTTTTGGGATCTTGACACTGTCTTCAGTGTGTTAGCTAGCCCATCCAGCTTCGTGTCTGACAAGTAGGTATTCCACATCTTTATCCAAATCATTAATTAAAATCCATAAGAACACAGCAATGAGAACAGATCCCAAGTGCACTCTGCCATATTCTTGCAATTTGACATTGAACAAAATTAATTATACTTCAGGGATCCAGTCATTCATCTAGTCCTGAAACCATTTATTATCTCTCCATCTTATGCATAAGCAAGAGATACTTTATCCAACATTTAGATGGTAACTAGGTATATTATATCTATGACATTCTCCTGAGCCATCTGTCTCATTAATATGCCATGTCGAAAAAGGAAATGAAAGTTAGCCTAGCATGATCTATTTGTTTTAATATAATTAGATTTTCTTTTCTGAGAATTTAACAACATGTAAGCTTCTACATAGATATTAAATTTAACAAGTTAATAACTAAATTGCTTCATTTATGGCTTCTTCTGCCCTTTTTTTCCTCTACATTTTAAATGTTTTATTGATGCTTTTTCATCCATATATCCTCTACCCAATTACCCACACATTACTAATAAATAAATAAATATATATGCATATATATATATATATGCATTTATATTCCATTAAAGCAAATACACACATTGGCCATGCCTGACAATGTATATCTCTTTGTGCATCTTTTCTGTCAAGAGGGAAAAGATAGATTTCATCTTGGATCTTTTGTGCACAGGTGCGTGTACACGCACGCGCGCACACACACACACACACACACACACTCTGAGTATACTACTTTAATTGGAATTCCAAAGATTTTTTAAATGGTTTTACTTCACCTTATAGATGTGATCATTGCATTATCTCTTGGTTTTGCTCATTTATTTCATCCTGCATCAGTTATGCATTTCTTCCCTTATTTCTCTGATTTAATCATATTTCTTATTTCTTATGGTGTGAGATTTTCCATTACAATCATAGACCACAATTTGTTTAGCCATCCTTTAAGTGATAGCACTTCTTTTTGTTTCCAGTTCTTTGTTACTTAAAAAGGGCTGCTGTAAATATGAGTCCATGACTTGCTGTTGATAAAGGCAAATTGACTCCTAGTGGCCTCACTGATTCCCTTTTCTAGATGCTCACAAACCACACACTATAATCTCCCATTCTACTAATGAAGTCCGATAGCCATAAATAACCACAACATGTCCCATGTCATTACCCCAGGCACTTTGGTCTCCCTCCCTTTTTGTCTCCCTTCCCTCCTCACAAGTGCAGCAGAGTGACTCAAGGAAACCACGAGTGGGGGGAGAAATAATCAGCTAATTCCAAAAATAATATTAGTTTATGCATGCAGAAAGCCTGCTATTATTATTAAAGCAAATTAATTAGAACTTCTCTTTCCACCTTCCACCATTAAGGATTCACGTTCCCTCTGGACGCTTACTTTGGATACAAGAGTGCCCTTGTTTCTTTCACCTGATTTCACCTGTATAAACATGCTGGAGTGGGTGGGTTCAGGTCAATTGACTGCAAGATCAATCTAACTAATTTTAGGAGAAATGTTAGTGTCTAAGATGTGAAAGGCATCGCATTAGCATCTGAATAAATAAAGACCAAAACATATTAAAAACAGTAGTTTGCCCAATCCCAAGCCCAAAGACCTGATACTGGAGGACGCTTTACATTCTACTGGAGAATACCAAATATAAAACAAACAAACAAACAAAAATTTTATTTAAAATATATATTTTTTAAAATACCAAATGTAAGTAGTTAAGTAAATGCAAGATAATAGATGGGAAAAATAAATAAGCATTTATATAGTATCTATTAAGTTCTAGGCATTATTCTTTACAATTATTTCATTTTGTCCTCACAACAACTTGAGTTAGGGATTGTCATTATCCTCAATTTACAGTTGAGGAAACTGAAGCAGGCAGAGGTCAAGTGATTTGCTCAGGGTCCCCCAGCTAATAAGCCTCTGAGGCTAGATTGGAACTCAGGTCTTCCTTGACTTCAGACCCAAGGCTTTAACCACTTTACCCACCAGCTGGAGAGTTAAAAACTAGAGGCTCAGAAAAGACTTTGGGTAGAAGTCTCAGCTGATCCTTAACATAAGCTAAGGAATCTAATAGATCAAAGTGAGAAGGGAGTAAAGATTTAGAAACAGATTAGATATTGCAGGGGAAGACAGAAGAGACCCCTGTGAACCTGGATGACTAACTATAAGGACTGAGTGACCCCCAAGAGACATAGAAAAGTTAAGATAAGAGGAGAGTTAAAGAGAGATGAAGGAGGATATCAGTTGTCTGGACACAGGGTTTGAAATATCTCTGGCATATCTAGATAAAAAAATCCAACAGACAGTTGAATTGGTATTCAAGCTACAACATTAAGGCAGGATATTTATATCTAGAAGTCATCTGCATAATGGAACCCATAAAAACTGGTGGCAACACTAAGAGGATAGTGGGGAGGTGGGAGGCAAATAATGATCCACGAGGGAGACTGAGGAATGGTCAGACAAATAGGAGGTCCAAGAGAGAGCAGCATCCAGGAAACTGGGGAAGAAAAGAGTATGCAGAAAGAGGAAAAGACAGACAATATTAAAAGCTGGCAAGATCAAGGAGGATGAAACTTGAGAAATGGCCATCAGATATAGCAGTGAAGAACTTGTTATTATCCTTGAAGAAATCAGTTTCAGACCAGAGAAGGAATCAGAAGCCAAACTGCAAAAGGCTGGAAAGTGAGTAGGAAGTGAGGAAAAAGTGGATGCAATGAATAGCAACTTCTGGGAGTTTATATACGAAAAGGAAGAGAAAGATGATACAATAACTTGGCGGGGGGGGGGTGGTTAAGAGATGGGGGTGATCTGGGCATATTTATAGGCAGCATATTAGAAACCAGTACAAGATTGAAGAAGTAGTGTCCATTGAAAGGGCAAGCTGCCAGAGTAAGCAAGAAGGGAGGAGATCAAGGATGAGAAAGTAGATGGGTTGCTCTTGCCTAGAAAAAGTAGAGGAAAGGAGGAGGGAATTAAGGGGCAGCAGGGAGGTTAAGGTACAGGTTCTTTGAGAAAAGAAGAAAGGGAAAAGGAGGAATCTCCCATTGGATGACCTCTATTTTTCCTGAAGAAGGAGGTTGGGTCCTCTCTGGGAGAGAAGGGAAAGAGAGTGATAGAGGAAACTTGAGAGAAGAGAATACCTCTTCTCTCAAAAGATAACTATCACTTAAAATTTCTACTTTAATGAAAATAAAAATACTTTGGCCACATAATGAGAATATAGGATTCATTGGAAAAGACCCCAGTATTGGGATTTTGCTGAAGAGAAAACCCATAATAATAAATCATGTCCATCATGCTCAGAAGTAATACCACACATCTATAGCTGGAAGGATCTTAGGGGACGGCTAGTCAAACATTCTTTCTAGAAAGTCTTGCCAAAGGTCACACAAATAATAATCATTAGAGGATTTGGATCCAAGTTTTCTGACAAAAAAAACCCCTACAGGGTGGTTTATATCTGTATTCCCCCCAGAAAAAAGCAAGGGCACAGATGCTCCCATTTTAATATTTGTCATTTTATCCTTTTTCTTTAAAAATGGAAGATGCTTTAGAATTTTTTTTCTTACAAGAGCTGATACTACCTGATGTCTGTTTGCTACAGAGAAAATGACTTTTCAACTATGGACAAAACTTTATAATAAAAAAAAACGGTAACATTCTTTTTTTTTAATCGTTACTTAATGAAGAATATGGAAGTATGTTTTGCATGATAATACATATATAACCCAGATTGAATTGCTTGTTGGCTTCAGGAGGGGGGAGGGAAGAAAGGAGGGAGACAACATGAATCATATAACTTTGGAAAACTTATGTGGAAATTTGTTATAAAAATAAAAATAAAAATAAAACAAAATAAACCCTTACTTTCTGTCTTAGAATCAAAACCGTGCATTGGTTCCCAGGGAGAAGAACAGTAAGGGCTTAGGCAATGAAGGTTAAGTGGCTTGCCCAGGGTCATAAAGCTGGGAAGTAACAGGCTAGATTTGAACCTAGGATCTCCTATCTCTAGGCCTGTCTTTCAATCCACTGAGCCACCAACTGCCCCGAATAACATTCTTCTTTGCTCCATTTTAATTCCAGAATCTCAGTAACTGAAAATTTTTTTGTCTTTTCCAGAAAATAATTCATTAAATACTCCTAAGAAGGATGGCAGAGTGGTCTGAGCAAATTACTAACCAGGGTTATTAACTCAGTTTAGTAATGCCAGAGATCAGTTAAGACATGGGGAACTCAGAGGACAGCTAATCCAACCATCCCCATTTTCCTACTGTGGAAACTGAGGCTCAGAGAAGTCATTTTAAAGATGAGAAAATTGTTGTCTAACATCAGAGCAGTAAATGTTAGAGGCATCATTTGAACCCAGGACTTCTGCCTCCAGAGTCAGACCTCCTCCCCCAAATACATAGTGGAAAGAGAACTGTGCTTGAAGTCAATCAATAAATCCCACCTCCAGCACTTAATAGCTATGTGACCCTGGCAAGACTTGCCACTTAATATTGCTAAACCTCAGGTTCTCTATTTGTAAAGCCTGCTGTGAAAAATAACATAATGTAAGTACTTTGCAAACTTTAAAACACTAGGCATTCTAAATAATAATAATAACAATGAAGATGTATTTTCTAAACATGAGCAACTTAAGACAATTTCTATAAAGTTGAGGCTCACGATTAGACCTTTGTACTCCACGTAATTTAGGTTTTATACCATTGCATTGGCAGATTCTTTTGAGAACCACCCTAGCACTTTGTAAAATATAGTAAGAATATTTTCAGTAACAAAACATGATGTGATTTGCCTAACTAATAAAATAGCTCTAAATAGAATTTTAAAAATTATTTGTGTTTAGCTAGTCGTTGTTAGTAGATCATTCCAAGAAAACTTACTTGGCAGCCCCCAGAGATGATTCAGTATCCTTCCCTTTCTCTGCCTCCCCCAATCTCTGAGCCATTACATGTACCATTTTATCATTTTATCATGATATCCTGCTCCTCCCTTGTAAATTATGTCACATTTATGCCTTCAGAATCTCACCCAGGACTCTCGTCTTTTCTATACTGCCTTTCCAAATTAATCTTATGTGGTTCTAGTTACTCCAGTGCTTCAAACTGCTATTCTTTACCATATTTTTATCCTTCACAACTCTCTATTGAATACTTTTTACATCAATTTCTCGCGCTATATTGACACCCAGTAAATCACTTAATCAATACCTCAGCTTCTTTTATCTATAAGATAGGGATGATAATAATAAGAATAATAATACTGCAAGCCTACCACATTTGCTGTGAAAATCAAATAAGGTAACACATGTAAAGCTGTTTGCATATTTTAAAGTCCAATATAATGTCTATTATTATTTAAATATGTCTATTATTATTATTTTATAGTTTATTTATATCTATTTCTGCTTTGTTGTTTGGTCTTGCCCAACACTTCATGATCCCATGGACTATAGAACACCAGACCCTTCTAAGTTCCTATATCTCTTGAAATCTGTTCAGATTCGTTTTTATTGTTTCTTTTATACTATCTATCCATCTCATCCCTTACTGTCCTCTTTTCTTTTTGCCTTCAGAATTTCCCAACATCAGGGTCTTTCCCAATGAGTCCTGTCTTCTCATTATGTGACCAAATTATTTAAGCTCCAGCTTCAGTATTTGTCCTTCCAGTGAATAGTCTGAATTAATTTCTATAAGTATTGACCGATATGGTCTCCTTGCTGTCCAGCTGTCCAATGAGCTCCCAGCATCAAAATTCAAAAGCATTGTTCTGCTCTCACAGCCACAAGCTTTGACTATATGAACCCTTTGTTGGCAAGATGATGTCTCTGCTTTTTAGTATACTGTCTCTACTTGCCATAACTTTCTTTCCAAAGAGCAAATATCTTTTAATTTCATGGCTGTAGTCGCTATCCCCAGGGATCATTGAGCCCAAGAGTATAAGATCTGACCCTGTTTCTATTTCTTCTTCCTCTATTTTCCATGAAGTTATGGGACCCCCTTGCCAAGATCTTAGTTTTTGTATGTTAAGTTTTGAGCCAGTTTTTATATTCTCTTTCACCATCATTGAGGTTTCTTAAATCTTCACTTTCTACCAAGAGTGATATCATCTGCATATCTGAGGTTGTTATTTCTCTCAGCAATCTTGTTCCATGATAATTAGCTTTCATTAAAATTTGTTGATTTATGAGTACTAGAGTTAAGGCAAGGGAACAGCCTGAAGGGAGAAAATTGTCTAACCATTGAACAACAAACAATTTGAGGACAGAGACAAATTTGCCTCTTCCTTTGTAATTCCCTGTAGTGGTTAATAAAATGTTCTTCTCAATAAATATATCATTTGATGACAACACTTAAATAGGTTCTTCAAGCTGAAATGACAGCAAGCTTTTTCAACAGAGTAAAAATTCAGTTTTGTTAACTTCCTATTTTTAATGTCAATAATTTTTTAAAATCAATACCCTTCTCACCCTTAGATTAAATACACTTGCAAATGAGCTCCGTGAACAAGTTCAGAACCAACAGAAGTGGATAGAAAATCAGCTTATGAAATCTGAAAAACAACAATTCTATCATATAAACCAATTTCTCAGCACCATAAATGAGAAAATGGTAAGCAGTTTTGTGTGAGGCAAGTCCTAGAACAAAAATTCTAGAAAGCTCAAAATGTACTATGGAGTTATTGGGAAATTGGCAACAGCCTTTGTTCTTTATGGCATCATGAAAGCTATTCATCTTATGTACTGGGGGGAATGACCTGAGGACAACCCCCTGAGGCCAGCCAAGAACTCTTCATGCTGCCAATCTATGATGAAGTGTTTGATGAGCTTGCTTCTGGAAGAGTGTAGGACTGTTTCATTGACAGGCTCTGCTCCCTAACTCAGAACAGGTACAGATATGTCGTGACTGTTTTCTGTTCATTTATTGAGTGGTGAAGAAAAGCCTTTTGATTGGTTGCTGAGCCAGAACAGAATATGCCTGGAAAAGGCACTAACTGGCCAAATGAAGCTCTTTCTTTCCTTGTATACACCAATTAAGCTTACCAGTTGGAAGAGTTCTTTCTGCTCATAAGTGAAAGAGAGCTGGAGATGGGCAGACTAGGCTAGGGCCTTGTGATCATCAAAAGATTGGAAGAGCCACCAAAGGTCCAACGACTGGAGTCTATCCCAAAAATTGACAGTAGCCAGGTCTGGTAAGGGATCTCACCAGCCTAGCAATTGATCTGGAGCCATGATACTAAATCCTGTAGCAAATTAGTGACATCCACCAGTTATGCAATACTGGGAAGTGAACTTAGTAGGATGGATGTTGGAGCCCACTCTTCTCTGGCTAATGGGTTGATCCAGCATAGGCTAGTTTCCCTGAAGGTTACTCCTCAGGATTTCATTCTTTACCAGAATCAGCCACTCGCCAACTGGTATGGACTCCAGGCTCCCTTGGCTCTTCTGAACTCATAGTCCAGTTCATTCCATCCCAAACACTCACTCATTCACTAAAGATTGATCAATCATCAATCAATCAACAGAAATTTATTAAGCAAATACTATATGCCTGACGGGCCATCTAGGTTGCACAGTGTATAGAATGGCAGTCCTGAAGTCAGGGATACTCTTCTTCCTGAGTTCAAATCTGGCCTCAGACACTTAGTAGCTGTGTAACCTAGACAAGTCACTTAACCCTGTTTGCCTCAGTTTCCTCATCTTTAAAATGAACTGGAGAAGTAAATGAGAAACTATTCTAGTATCTTCACCAAGAAAACCCCAAATGGAGTCATGAAGAGTTGGACACAACTGAACACAGATATGTGCCAGGCAGGGACAGACACTAAGAGGAAAAGAAACAAAAGGAATCCCACATGATTACTAGGAACATAATCAAGGATCCATGTACCTTCTACAAGGAAAGGGAATGCTCAGTTTGGCCAGTTGGCACCTTTTTTTATGCATACTCAGTCGTAACAACCAATCAAGAGGCTATTCACCACTCATTAAGTGAACCAAAAGCAATGGCAGGGTGCCATCTCATGCTGTGAACTGGGGAGCAGAGCCTGTCCATTGTAAACTTCAGAAACAATTGCACCAAACTCCCTATGTGGGTTGGCAACTGAGATTCCTTCTGCCCCTGAAATTCCTTCTGCCCCTGAAAACTGTGCCCTCATTGGCAAGTCCCCACATTACACTTAAAGACTAGAAATACTGAATTGTTTCCCCAATAAAGTGTTAGGTCAAATGTCTTGTCTCCTAGACGACACTCACTTTTCTAATGAAGAAAACTATTTATTATAGCAAGGAACTAAAGTAATGTCCAGAGGTCTCCCATTAGAATGAATAAATAAAAACATTATGCTCAAATGTGAATGTTTGCTAGCTGATATACCATTCCAGATTGTCTTTGGATGGGAAAGGCAGTAAGACAGTGGAAGAGGTTGAGGGGTCAGGAACTGGATTTGTGTATGGAAATTAGAAAAATGGGTAAATACTGCTTACTACTTGAAGCTTTTCCTGATCCTCTCAACTTCAAGTCCCGGAACCCCTCCCCAGTAATGACATTTACTTGTATTTTGTATTCTGGTATCCCTCCAACCCATATAAGATCTTTGAGGGCAAGGGCTTTTTCATTTTTGTCTTTAAATCTCCAATGCCTAGTACATTGCCTTGTATATAATAAGCAATTAATTAATACTTGTTCATTGATTTTAAAGACTATCTGAACTACAATGATACCAAAAAGAATTCAACCATATCAAAGTTTTGTAAGACAAACTATAATGCTTCCCTTGCTTCCTAGTTAGGACTTTCCCAGAACTTTCTTACTCATCTGAACTTCAGATTTGTTGACTCTATGAACTCTGGCTAGACTCCACAATTCTGTTTTCCATTCAAATATTATCCTTTTTTCCCCCAGGAGAAGGCTCACCTTTATGTCCTATTAATTGCTTCTAATCAGCTACATCATCCCTCCAAGAGGATAGGGTTTAGAGCAGAAAAGATTATAATCTCAAGGAGATTGGAGACATTTAAACATCTCTGTTCCAAAGTCCATCAACAGATCATACCAAGAGTACTGTATGGGTTAACAAGGTGAATCAGTGAATACAGAGCCAGAGATAGAGACAGGACATCCTGTGTTCAAATCTGGCCTCAAAGACTTCCTGGGCAAGTCACTAAACCTGTCTAACCTTGGAACTGCCTTGGAACCAATACTTAGTATTGATCCTAACACAGAAGGTAAGATTTTTTTAAGTATTACACAGCACACTTCACTGATCTTGAATGTTAGGCTAATATGTATCTCTGATATTTCCTTTTCATTCAGGATAACAAATTAAGTGCTGATCCACCTTGGGGAAAGGGCTAATAACCCCCTATTTCTGCAACTTCCCCCATCTCTCCCTCCAAAAAAGGAAGTTTGTCCTCTTTTCCTAAAAATAGTTTTAATGGATACAGTTCAGTTCTCAACTCAAAATCATTTCATATCATCTGGAACTTTCTTGTGGTGAGAAATTCCCCTTTTGGTGTTGGTGTTGATGAAAGCATTATTAGAATTAACTCTAAGATCCAAAAATGTGAGCTATGAGAAGCTAAGAAAATGAAATGTAGCCTTCATCTAAATAAAAAATACTTTGAAAAGATTTATTTTGATATTCCTTTAAATTAGTTTTAAAGCCCTATATTCTTCGGCAATTCTTTCTCCTAGACAATCACTTTAATTTTGAGAGAACTGAATGGTTGGATCACATTACATAAGCTAAGAAACTAGAATGAGGCTTTTGATACCATAGACAAAGGAATATGTTATTGAATTGGATTGGCCCAAACATTTACCCTGTGTTTGGTGTGCAACACTTAATTTTTATTTGCTTTCTGTTTGATTTGCCCACGGTCACACAACTAGGAAGTATGAGGTTAGATTTGAACGCAGGTCCTTCTAACTTTATGCTCTCCATTCATAATGCTACCCCAATTCATCATTTTTTACAATATAATACACAAACTATGGATTTTTTCAGTCATTCTCTAAACAGTGAGCACCTACCTTGTGCCATTTTTCTGTAGCACTGAAATTTTTAAATGGTAGGGACAATGAAAAACTTAATTAAAGAACAAAGCTATAAAGATCCTAAAGGATCATTCATCTCAATATTAATAATAGTTTTAACCTCAATATTAAATCAAAAGATTGTCTTAAACTTTACCTAATTGAAGCAGTTCTTTTTCTTCGTTATAATATTATCCCATCATAGAGATTTCATGATGTTACTAAGCAATGGTAATGGTACTAATACTTATGCCATATTGCCTGAGAGAATTCAAGACTCGCTGAATGGTCATTCTTCTTTTGTAGCTACTATGAAAAATATGCTAACCTAATTAGCAAGACTCCAAGTCTTAGTGGTGTGTCAGAATTTAGGACTAAAAATGACCCTTATAGTTCATCTTTGCTCTTTTCATTTTACAAATGAGAAACTGAGGCCCAAAAATGAAGTGACTTGCCCAAGGTCACATAGGGAGCAACTATCACAATCAGAATTTGAACTTGCAATTGGTCTTTATGGGGCAGCTACATAGTTTGTGGAATCCATGTCTGGAGACAGGACGACCTGAGTTCAAATTCATCTCTGACATTTACTAGCTTTATAGCCCTTGACAAGTCACTTAACCTCTGTTTGCCTCTTTATTCCCCAGGTTACTGTGGGTATTAAATGAGATAACAAATTTAAATGCTTAATACATAGACTATATAAATGTTGTTCAGTCATTTTAGTCATGTCTGGCTCTTTGTGACCCTATTTGAGGTTTTTTGGCAACGAGACTGGAGTTGTTTGCCATTTCCTTCTCCAGCTCATTTTACAGATGAGGAAACCGAGGCCAACAGGGTTAGGTGAGTTTCCCAGGGTCATGCAGCTAGTAAGTGCCTGAGACTGGGTTTGAAATTAGATCTTCCTGACTCCAACCCTAGTATTTTATCCACTGTGCCACCTACTTGCCTCATATAAATGTTAGCAATTCTGATTATTACTTGTTAATTCTTTCTAGTCTTCTTTCTGAATGCCATGCTGCTTCTGTCCCCTTCCAAAAAATTACAGAGGAAGAGGACAGAGCATTTTCTCCTCTCATCAGAATGAACTTTGACTTAGCTGAACTAGTTCTGGACATCCTTTCTAACTATGAGCAGAAAAGAGCTGAGACTCTAATTACTTGTCTGTGGTTTAGCTATGCCTACAGATACAGAAAGCAGTAACAAAGAGGGTTTACAAGAGAGTCTCCATTGCTTTGTCAATCACTTTAAGAATAATTTGGTTCATTCAATCTCCAAATCCCAGGTGTACTTGGGAAGAAACTTCATTATTCTCTTTTGGTACAGGTAGTAAATATTCAAGAGAAATGAGTCATCCTCTTACTACTTTCCTTCCAGGGCTGTTGTGAGGATCAAATGTGATAATATTCACAAAATGCTTTGCAAACCTTAAAGCACTATATAAATGCTGGCAATCGTTATTGAATAATTCCCAAGGCAAAAGGATTTGGTTGGAATAATGCTTACATCTAAAAATTGACAACAGTGAGCAGATTTTGCACAGTTTCTATGCTGGAATACAGTTTTCTTGCAGGACGTTTGTTTTTTGTTTGTTTTGCTGTGTCTTTTAATAGGAAGAAACAAAAAACAATCTGGAAAGCAAAGTGCAGGAGCTAATAATAAAATCAGAAAAGTTACTAAACCCGGAGAGATTTCAAATGGAATTGAATAAAGTGAAGTTTGCAGAAAACAAGCTGTATAAAAAGATAAATCGAATAGAGAAGCAGATATGGGAAGAACTGAACAAAATCCAAAAT
The DNA here is from genome assembly GCF_016433145.1 of Gracilinanus agilis. NCBI lineage: Eukaryota > Metazoa > Chordata > Mammalia > Didelphimorphia > Didelphidae > Gracilinanus > Gracilinanus agilis. The sequence goes on along the minus strand of NC_058130.1, from coordinate 312,466,552 downwards.
GACTACCAATCAGGTGAGCATTAACTTATCCATTAACTGAAAATACCTCCCTCTATCTAGACACAGGCAGCACATGCATTAGAGTACAGCCTCAAGGCATTTTCTTTATTTTTGTAAGGTGATCAGTTACTGATCATTCAGTCATAAAGGGCATTTTTATTGATTAATTATTTTTAAACACTACAATTTAACTTTTTTAAAAATTAGCAACTAAACTAAAAAATCCAAACTTAAACAAAGAAATATAAAATATCAATTTTTTAAAAGGCATTAAAGTAACCCTGGACCCCTCTCAGGACTTTTGGGTCTACCTACCTCAATCACAGAAATGTTCCCTATCTTCAACTAACTTTTTTTAAAACCTTCCATCTTAGAATCAATACTGTGTATTGGCTCCAAGGCAGAAGAGTGGTAAGAGCTATGCAATGGGGGTAAAGTGACTCATCCAGGGTCACACAACTAGGAAGTGCCTGAGTCCAGATTTGAACCCAGAAACTCCCATTTCTAGACCTAGCTCTCAATCCACTGAACCACCTACCTACCCTCAGAAAACTGCTTTTCCAAAATGATTTCCTCTTTCTTTATGCTTTCAAAAGGGAGTAGTACCTCTTTAGCTCAAAATCCATAAACCTGAGATCCTATGTCATACCCCTGGGTATAAAGTTTCTGAATTTACCTCCTACATTCACAGTTGGTCACATTATTAAGGCTATGCCCAACACAACTTGCTCTGATTTCTCTAAGGTCACAAAATTTTAAAGCTGAAAGGGACTTTAAAGAGTATCAAATCTTAATTTGTGTATCAGGAGAATGAGACATTGAATCTAATGCCCTTTCCTATTAAACTGCAGGTAATGATTCAGTTCATGGTGTGCGACTGGCAGGATGACCTTTTTTGGGGTGGGGGTAGGGAATTGGTACAGAGGGTGGACAGGGTCCAGAAACATAGAGAAAGAAAGGAAGGGGAAAAAGTGAACCAGTAAGTCCAGTGGGATGACAGATTTTTCTGCTTAAAAGGTTAATGGTATCAGAGTCAAGCTGGGAGAACATCAAAAGGGATTCATTTGAAAGAGTCCTCTAACTTTAGCAAAGAAAGGGCATCAGATCAGTGCTGATGAGCAACCATCTGTCTACTAGCAATCAGACTAAATCCTTTAAGAGGTAAAGAATAACTATACACAACCCATTTCCCATCTTCCCACTTACTGTATGAATTCAATGACCTTTCTTTTTTTAATTAAATTTTATTGATGAGCTTTTGCTTTCTCTCCCTCCTACCTTCTGAAAAGCAAAATCTTTGGTCAGTTAAAGATGACCTCTGCCATCTGACATTGGCATCACTTTTTCTGGGAGAGGAAAAGTCTTTTTGTCTGAAGTGTTTCCTTTAGGTGTTTCTGTACAAAGACTGTTGCCTGAACAATTGCCCCTAAACCCACGCAAAATAAAATTTCAGGCCAAGAATAGTGCCCTGGGTTCAAAGTAGTCATTTTTTATGCTGCCTCTTTCATCTTCTTTAAGCCTCTGCTTTCACTCAAATGCAGTTAAATTTTCTACTCACTAGGACAGTGATGGCAACCCTATGGCAGAGGTGCCAAAAATGGCACACCAAGCACACTCTGTGGGCATGTGGCTGCTCCCCCCTACCCACCCAGAGTTCATTACTAGAAAGGCAGAGGGACTCGGGTGGAGCTGCTCCCCTCCTCCTCTCTACCGTGTCTGATGATATTTTTTCTCATCCCCAGCCCCTCTCTGCCCAGCAGTCAATGAGAGTGCTCAGGGGGTAAGGTGGGCGACTCACAGGTGGCAGAGCTGGGGGGAGGGGAGCAGAGTGCTTGGGCCATAACCCTCCCTGCCTCTACATTCACTGAGGACATTCCTCACTTCACCCACCCCTCTGCCCAGCAGCCTAATGAGAGCATTTCCTCCTTCCCCTGTGTGGAGAGTAAAGGGAGGCAGGGTATGCCCTGCATTCAGTGGGGGCAGGGGCATGACACTCAGTCTGGGGGGAGAGGGGAACAGCACTCCATCTCTAAAAGGTTCCCTATCACTGCCCTAGAGTGTAAGCCATATGTAAAACTGACAATCCTATCTGGTTTTGTGCTTCTCTGACAGGTTTGTGCTTTTCTGACAAAGAGAATTCTTTGTCTTCACCTGCCTCAGTCCTAGGCTCAGATCCTTTCCCAGTGGTTGTATAAAGATAAGTTTTAAAATCTAATCCGATTCCCCTCATAGAAGGTCTTCAAACTCATAACCCCAGTCAAGAGAAAATCCATAGGATCTCAGACTTAGTCTGGCCCCCTCATTTTACAGCTAAGGAAACTGAGACCCAGAGAGGTTGTCTTGTCCAAGATAATGAAAGGCAGAGCCAGAATTTGAACCCAACCCCTCTGACTCTAAATTCAGCTCTCTTTCCACTGCATTGACACCTTATCCAACACTTATTTGTACTCTTTGCCCATTCTTTTCGGCCTGCGAATAATGGCAGATGGCAAGGCAGTGTTTGCAATAGACTCATTAAAATATTCAGCTGTTTCAATTGGTAATATTTGGGTGAACAGAATTGAATTAAATTTTCACACTCTAGGCAGATGCAACTTAGAGCACTGTTGTCCTAATACATCTCCTTGAAATATAAGACAGATTGAAGGACCTTTACAGATAGGACTTAATGGAATTTAACATACTTTGAATGAAACAGTGATCAATGATAGCAGGATGGCTGATTAGAAGACTTTGTTTTTAAGAAAAATGAAAAAAAAACTGTTCCAAGGCATAGTTTAAGTTAAATATACCTGTTCTCACACCAGGGTTTCAATCGATCCGTGGCTCTCTTGAGTCCCTCCAACAAATACAGAAGGCAAAGATCCAGTTAGAGAAATATAAATTCCAAAAAGACATAAACAAGCTGCACCGCCAAATAGTGGAACTTCAAGAAATGTAAACCCCATCTCCATCATCTCCTTTGTTCTCTCCTATCCACGGAGCTTGTTGGTTTGGTGAAGAGCCGAAGCCAGGAATGCAATGTCAATGAATCCTGCTGCTTACATTTCTATTTCGACCTACACTTTTAAAAAGCTATTAAAGCCAATAAAGCAAAACAGAAGTAAATGTTTTTGTTCATTTATTTTTTAAAAATCCAAAGTCTCATTGATTTTAGAGCTAGAAGAAGCCACTGGAGGCCATCTAATCCAACCTGCTCACTCTACAAATGAGGAAACTGAGACTACAAGAGGGTAAGGGGTTTGCTCAAGATCACATCTGTAGCAGATGATCACATTCAGATTCAAATCCAGGTCTCCTACCTCTAAATTTAACACTGTACTATATTGTTTCCTGTCATTAAGGGTTGGCATTTTACATTTTTATTTGATTAGCTCAGAAGATTTTAAATTTTCAAGAGTCAAAGTTTTTGCCATGAAACCTAAAACATTCCTATTTGCAATAGGAATTGATGCTCTCAATGTTCTTGTGCAAGTGGGAATTTACCCGAGAAAACTTTTTTGTTGATACTATTCTCTGCCCCTGGAATGTTCACTCCCTCCTCCCCAGCTCTGCCTTTCCATTCCTCTCCATTTTCAAAAGCTAACTCAGTTAATCCCTTCCTAATGCTCTTCTTCCCCACCAGAAGTCATCTGTATGACCTCTGAATACTTTGTGCCTCTCTCCATGCATTTTCATATTGTACTCTTTCTTATAGTTACTATGCTCATGTCTCACCATAATGGTGCAGTGGATACAGTGCTTGGCCTGGATTCAGGAAGACCTGATTTCAAATCTGATCTCAGATATTAGCTTTAAGTCCCTGGGCAAGTCACTTAACCTCTGTTTGCCTCCAATTCCTCAACTATAAAATGGGGATAATTATAGCCCCTACCTCACAAGGTTAATGTGAGAATAAAATAGGATAATATTTGTAAAGTGCTTAAGACAGTGCCTGGCATAGAGTAGGCACTAAATAAATGCTGCTTTCCTTCTTTCCTTTCTTCCTTCCCTTATTAGACTGTAAACTCCATGACAGCAGTAACCATACTTTCTTATTCTTTATTACCCTCAACAATTCCTATCCAGCATATACTTAGTGTTCAATAAATCCATGAATTTCTTTATTAAATATTTTAATTAAAATATAGTTCTTATATTGAAGAAAGATCAATTAACTTCCCTAACCCTTCTTTTACCTCCCATTTCATATCAAAAATTATGTAAATTAATTTAGCATCACATTTATCACATAAAATGTTTAGAAACAATTTTCTTTAGACATAAAATTCAGCGGTCTTCATAGTAATTGTGTCTTCACAGGCATTGCGATTAACTAGAAACTAGAATTGTATTAACTGGAAAACAAGGCAAGTAATGAAATGTGCCTAATTGCCTTATCATTAAGCTCATTAATGGGTTGCTAGGGCCCTCTTGAGGCTTGTATGGGATGCCTTCCTTCACTGGTCCTGGAAACCAAGAAAGGGAAATACCTCTGACATTTTCTTCCCTAACAGAGAATACAATTGGATTGAGTTTTATGTTTCTTACAAAAATAAATTTCTGAGACTGTTCTTATACATGCATTTTTCCAGTTGTCATTTTTTCATTAATATAAGTTCTGTGTGCAATTAAATTAAATCTGTGTGAAGAGTTTGACTGTGTCCATTGCTTTCAGCTTTTTGCTGGAGTTCTTAATATTTGGTAGTCAAATGCACTAGCCAAACAGACTACACAAGAGCTTACATTAAGGTTTTGTATCCATCAGAAGCCACATTCTATCATATCTCATTTTGTTAATGGATGGCTCTAAAGACAAGAAACTAGTGGTAAAAGATGACAATGGATAAAATTTTTCTGGATTTGGGGGACATTTTGTTTTTTCTGTGTGTTGTGGGAGCTTTGTAGTATTTTAGGAAACAATGTAAGTTCGAGCTAAGAGCATTCTCAGAAAAAAGTAACTCAGTACCAGTTAAGACATTGTAACAGAAACCCCTTTGTAATAACCACTGCTGTTTAGGTTTCACACAAGCAGAGGGACAGGATTTATGTCTCCCCATACACAATTGCACAGATATGTTACAATATGACTTCCTAAGGGACTTTCTTTAATTTATTTATATTTAGAACCAAAAATATCTCACTGAAATCAGTCATTTTAAAAAAAATACAGTATAGTCAATCTCTCCCTTAAGATGTAACAAAACATCTTAACCTTCTGAGTCTACATAGCGTGCCTTTCTCTACCGCCACTCATCTCACCTCACCATCTTCTTAGGGCATTGTAGGTTCTGCCACTTAGACCCATCTTCTTTCACTTATGGAATGTGTTGCATAACCTCTATATTTCCTCAAGGGTAACCTGCAATCTGTATCTCTGTAGAAAAGTATTATGGACCCTGGGCAAGTCACTTAACTCCCACTGCCTAGCCCTTACCACCCTACTGCCTTGGAACCTATACACAGTATTGATTCCAAGATGTAAGGTAAGGGCTTATTTGAAAAAAAAAGAGAAAAAGAGAAAGGAAAGAAAGAGAAAGAAAGAAAGAAAGAAAGAAAGAAAGAAAGAAAGAAAGAAAGAAAGAAAGAAAGAAAGAAAGAAAGAAAGAAAGAAAGCAGGAAAGGAGAAAAGGAGGAAGGAAGGAAGGAAGGAAGGAAGGAAGGAAGGAAGGAAGGAAGGAAGGAAGGAAGGAAG
>NC_058130.1:312355684-312456006 GCF_016433145.1 Gracilinanus agilis | reverse complement strand
TCTCTCTCTCTCTCTCTCTCTCTCTCTCTCTCTCTCTCTCTCTCTCTCATTTATGATAAATGGTAACATATCATATGGTAACCAGCCTCTCAGATATTGCATTTCCTCCCCTTGGTCACTCTAAGCAGTATTTGCAAATATCTGAGTCCAAAGAAATCCCAAGTAAAGCGTCTGAAAAAAAAAAAAACATTTTGGCTTGAAACAATCCCAGAAATGATGGACAAAATGGCCAGAAAGGATGAAGAGAAAAAATGGATTTCTGGAGGAGGTGGGGGCTGGGAATGTCAACTCACTAACTTAAATGAACTCCTTCCCTTCATCTCAGAAGAGGAGAGCTAATGGTTCTTGAAACGATATTAAGGAACTGATATTAATGTTCACTTGGGTTATCTCCTTCATAATCCTCGACCATTAAAAGAAGCCAAATAGGCTTTAATGAAAGATGCTGTAGCATGTAGCTGGCAAATATTTATTTCCCAGGTTACCTATGTGGAATTGTGTGCGAATTAATAGGCAGAATAAACAGATCTCCTTCATTTTGTGATTGGAGGAGCATGTAGACTCTCAACCCCAACAAAATAGCTCTCCAGAAAAACCTATCGCATACTTAATTTCTACCATTCATTTCTTTTCTCCTAAGATGCTTGGAGGATTAAAATGGTCCTTTATTCAAATGCAAATATCTTTGGGACTTCACACTTCAGTCCTTTATCATCTCTTACCCTAATGAGAATTATTTAGCTCTTGAAGGGAAGAAGTTCTTAATGCACATCAGTGTACTTTTATTCCCCATGACCACTTGGAGTAATCTTTATTATACTTTTACCTATTTAAGCCCTAAAATGATGTGAAAGCTACCATGTTGACTTTGTGCAGGAACAGACAGCACCAACCACTGTGCCAGGAATTTAAAAAAAAAAAAAAGAATTATTCAGCTCTAGTAGAATGGACCTTTAGGAATCTGACTGGAGTTGGAAGAAGAAACCGATGGGAGGAAGGGAGAATAAGGGATGCTAAAATGGGAAGTGAGACTTAGGACTGAAGAGTTAAAAAAAAATTCTCATTTGCAGTTTTGCAAAGGGCTCCCTCTGGCAAAACTAAAAAACTCTGAAAGAAATAGTCAAGTCAGGCAGCTTCAGATACACATAGGACCCAAGTGATGCCTTGACATTTGGACATTTCAGTTCAATTAATGTTTATTTTTATCCTTACTTTCAAGGTGTGAGATGGTAAAGTTAGCTCTCTGGAAAAGATTGGTTTCTGCTATCTGGTGTGATGGCATTGGCTGAAATCAGCTGTGGGTTAGTCTACTACATTCAATTCCAGTGTGCAAAACTGAATCGCTCAAGACAAGCTTTTCTACTCCTTCATGCTTTTAAAGAAAGATAGACTTTTAGGGGGCAGCTGGATGGCTCAGTGGATTGAGAACCAGGCCTAGAAATGTGAGGTCCTGGGTTCAAACCTGACCTCAGACACTTCCCAGCTGTGTGACCCTGGGCAAGTCACTTGACCCTCATTGCCTATCCTTGCCACTCTTCTGCCTTGGAGCCAATACACAGTATTGACTCCAAGACAGATGGTAAGGTTTTAAGAAAGAAAGAAAGACTTTTAGAAGGCAACTGGGGTAGCTCAGTGGATTGAGAGCCAAGCCTAGAGATGGGAGGTCCTAGGTTCAAATGTGGGCCTTAGACACTTCCCAACTGTGTGACCCTGGGCAAGTCACTTAACTCCTAGGCCAGGGGTCGGCAACCTTTTTGGCTGTGAGAGCCATAAACGCCACATTTTTTAAAATGTAATTTCGTGAGAGCCATACAGTGCTCACAGTGCGCGCTCCTGTGACAGCGCCTGAAAAAAAATTGACTTTATGGCTCCTGCAGAAAGAGCCATATCTGGCCCTCAAAAGATCCAGATATGGCTCGAGAGCCATTCGTTGCCAACCCCTGTCCTAAGCATTAGTTCTCTTCTGCCTTAGAACCAATACACAGTATTGATTCTAAAATGGAAGGTAAGGGTTTTTTTTTTTTGTTTGCTTGTTTGTTTTTAAAAATAGATAGACTTTTAATTAAAATAGCAAAAAGGTCACTGATTACCAACCTGGGCTAAAAGGTCTTAGAACAAGTTCATACCACTCCTAAGAGCTGATTACTTATTTTTCGGTGTGAGTATTTACAACTCTTTTGTTGTTCAGTTGTGTGGACTCTTCATGACCGCATTTGGGATTTTCTTGGCAAAGATACTAGAGTGGTTTGCCATTTCTTTCTCCAGCTCATTTTACAGATAAGGAACTGAGGCATACAGGGTTAAGAGACTTGCCCAGAATCACACAGTAAGTATCTGAAGTCAAACTTGAACTCAAGTCTTCCTGACTCCAGAACCAGCCACTTAGCTGTGCCTCAGAAATCCTTGAATGCTACGAATTAGGGCTTGATTTAATGTTTGGTTGTCTTAAAATGATGGAAACAATGTTAATAATGTAGATTAAACTCCACAGTTTTCAGAGAGCCTTTGGTTAAACATTTATCAGCACCCCCTTGCCCAGGCCCCAAAGAAAAAATGAAAAAATGCCCTTCCTTCCTTGCCTTTCTTTGCAGGGATTGGTGTTAATGAATATACTTTTAGATTTGGGGAATATGATAGTTTTGCTGAACTATTTTTTTTATTTGTTACAAGAGATGACTTGAAGGGTAAGGGGTAAATTCCTTAAAAAATGAAGGTGATATAAAATCAAAGATAAATGCATTTTAAAATAACCAATTAACATGTTTGAAATTTTAAAGGAAAGATACAACTTAGAATTTATATCAGTGATATATACAGCATCCACATATAATTTAGTATCAGTCTGGAACTCGTTACTCCTGAAACCTCATTCTCCACTTCAGAACGACAGTTTCTCACTTATATCCACCCATGAGTCTCATCCTAGGTGAATGAAAACTTCTTTCCCATGACCACAGGGATTTCCATTAAAACCTAGGGCTTGGGAAATTGAATTTCTTGTTGGTTGAGAAGCCTTCTCAGAATTCTCTGGATCTAAGAACCTTGGAATTGACATTGGACAGAATACCAAAACCACTCAGGTCAATTGCAAGAACTCTGGACCCAGGAAGTTCTGGAAAATCTTACCCAAGTCGCCCAAATAATCTTGAATTTGAACAGGCTGAAAATTGACTGGGAAGAGTCATTCTGGCTGTGAACAGATTAACCATCAGCATGGGATGGTGAGGCACTTCAGTTCAGCTAACAACTCCTTCCTACCCCTTCTCCAATCATACTGGAAGAGAAGCAAATTTTCTCCTATTTACTAAAGAAACGTGTAATTTTTTGTTTTCTAGGTAAATGTTTAGCTGGCTCTCTAAAAGGAAAAAAAAAAAAGTACCCATGAAACATTTTTAAATTTAATCTACATTATTAGGTCCTCTGTCACTTTCTTAGGTCTAGCCTTTTTCAGGGCTCCTCATCTACCTTTGGTGTCCACATTTCACCCAACACTCACCTGCGGCTCCAAGAAGCTATAGCATGGGCAACAACCGTACCTAGGAAAAACTATCTCAGCAGACAGGCTAGAGTAGGTAATGGGTAATCAACAGGCTTCAAACCTGTCAATGAGTTAGGGAAATGTCTACGCTAAGCATGTGAAGCCTTCTCTTGGCAGAATGGGTAGATGAGAGCAATTTGTTCCAAGAGCCATGAAGGAGGTCTTGGTAAGACATTGAAGACGCCAAGATCATCTATCTACTGCTAAGTCATTGTTAGTCGTTTGACATTTGCCTTGCCACTGGATCTCTCTGGAAGAGAGAATGAGGCTGACAACTTTGTGAAACTCTGCCTCACTTAAATCTCTGAAAACTAGGGATGAACAATATGGCTAGAGAATCAGGAAAAAAAAAAAAACAAATCAAGCCCTGATTTACAGGTTACCTGATTTCCAAGGTATAAATCCTCACACTGAAAAACTGACAATCTACTCTCTAGCACATCCTGGTTTGCCCCTCATCCCTTAGAAACTAGACAAACCACTGCAACTGCAGGGCAAGTCTTCTCTAATTGTCCTATTTCATTTTCTGCGTTACCTGGAAAAACAAACACATGTGTAAATCCTAATGGTCATTTATTCTGTTTTTTGGCATTGTTGTTATATGCTGAGGTGGTTTGCCACAGTTTGGCCACTTCACATGCTACAGCTTCTTAGAGTCACAGGAGAGAATTGAATACCAGATGAGCATCAAAAGTAGATGAGGAACTCTGAAAGGGGTTTGGCAAGTCCTCATATCAGATGTGCTAGTCCTTCTTAAACACCCATAACAGATCTGTTGAAATATTGAGGATTAGAAATAGGAAATAGATAAGGAATAGAAGGAAAAATACAGGCTGAATTGTGCTTAAGAAATTGTGTAATTTTTTAAATGATCTTAATCTCCAAACATACAAACACCTATTTTGGCTTTTTTTTTTAAAACTGACATTTGTTTTTTATTTTTTCTTCCTCTTATCCTCCCCAATTAAAAAAGAAAAAGAGAAAGAAAACTCTTGTAACAATTACGCATGTTTAAGCAAAGCAAATCCCCACACCAGCTATGTAAAAAATGTACATCTCATTTTGTGTATTGAATCCATCACCTTTCTGACACGAGCTTCATCTTTAAGTCTTTAGGAATCATTTTTGGTCATTATATTGATCAGAGTTCTTGGAGTTGATTGTCTTTATAATATTGTGTTTATAAAAATTGTTCTCCTGACACTGCTTATTTCACATCAGTTAATTTGTCTCTCCATGTTTCTCTGGAACAATCCCTCTCATCATTTCTTACACACAATTGTATTCCATCACATTCATAACTTGTACAGTCATTCCTCAATTGATAGGCACCCCTTCCAGTTCTGTGCTACTACAAAAAGAGATGCTATAAATGTTTTCACACATGAGTCTCTTTCCTCTTTCTTTGACCTCTTTTGGGTCAATTTTTGGACCATAGTTCCAAATTGTTTTCCAAAGTGGGTAGACAAACTCATAGCTCCACCAACAAGGCATTAATGTATCTATTTTCCTACAGATCTCCAACATTTGTCATTTTCATTTTTGGCAACTTTGGCAATCTAATGGGTGTGAGGTGGAACCTGAGAGTTCTTTTAATATGCATTTCTCTAATAGCAATTTTAAGCATTTTTTCCTAAGATTATTGAAAATTTCCTGCATATATATATAGAGAGAGAGAGGCTCATGGTGATGACTCATTTTAAATATGAACCAGTTCTATATATAACATGGAAATAAGAACCTTATCAGAGACACTTACTATAAATGTTTCCTCCTAATTGGCTATTTCTCTTGCATTGGTTTTGTGTCCAAAATTTTTCATTGCATATATTCAAAATGTTAATCTTCTCTGATCTTCTCTATGCCTCATTTGGTCATGAACTTTTCTATCCAAATATCTGAAAGATAATTTCTTTCTTACTCCTCTAATTTGTCTGATTTGCCCTTTATGTCTATATAATGTATCCTTTTAGGGCTGGTCTTGGTATATGGTGTGAGATGTTGATCTATATCAGACCTGTCAGACTAAATTTATATCAGACTGCTGCTTTTCCCAACAGTTTTTGTTGATTAGTAAGATCTTGTCCCAAAGGCTGAGATTTGGGGATTTATCAAACACTAGGCTATGGTGTCCATTGCTTCTATACTTCTTGCTTCTATGCTTCTATACCTAATTTGTTCTATTGATCAACCTCTTGATTTCTTCTTCAGTACCAAATTGTTTTGATGATTACTAGGTATTCGTATAGGCTGAGATCTGATGCTGTTAAGCACTCTTCCTTCCTTCTCACTTTTTTCCCCAGTTTCCCTTGAGTTTTTTTTAACCTTTTGTTCTTCAAGGGGCATTTTTTTTTTTTTAGTTCTATTAAGTGATTCTTTGGTAGTTTGATTGGCATGACACTAAATAAGTAAATTAGTCTACGTGGTATTGTTTTTATTATATTGATTCAGCCTACCCATGAACAATATTGGTCTGAGTCATTTAGTTTTTTATGTGTGTAACATGTTTTGTAACTATAGTCATATAATTCTTTTAAATGTCTTGGCAGGCAAACTTCCAAGTATTTAATGTTCTGAGGTTTTTTTTGTTTTTTTGTTTTTTTGTTTTTTTTTTTTATTTTAAACCCTTAACTTCTGTGTATTGACTTATAGGTGGAAGATTGGTAAGGGTAGGCAATGGGGGTCAAGTGACTTGCCCAGGGTCACACAGCTGGGAAGTGTCTGAGGCCGGATTTGAACCTAGGACCTCCCATCTCTAGGCCTGGCTCTCAATCCACTGAGCTACCCAGCTGCCCCCATCTGAGGTTATTTTTAATGAAATTTCTCTTTTTCTCTCTGCTGGGTTTTATACAGCAATGCTAATGATTTAGGTCAATTTGCTTTCTATTCTACAACTTTGCTAAATTTATTTAGTCAATTCTCTGGGTTCTCTAATTAAATTATCATTTACCATCTTAAAAAATAATTGCTTATTTCCTCAATTTCTTTTTTCTTTTCTTTTTACTATAAATAGCACTTCTGGCACCATATCAAAAAGTAGTGCTTTTTCAAGGTTGTTGATCAGTCATTTCAATTGTGGTCTCTTTATAACCCATTTGAGGTTTTCTTGGCAAAGATATGAGTGGATTGCCATTTTCTTCTCCAGCTAATTTTATGGATGAGGAAATTGAGGCCAATGGGATTGAGTGACTTGCCCAGAGCCACACAGCTTACTAATGTCTGGGGCCAGATAGGAACTTAGGAAGAGGACTGACTCTAGACCCAACACTTTATCCACTGCATCACCTAATTGCATCCTGTACCCTAGTCATATTGGAAAAGCCTACAGTTAATTTCCATTATCTATAAGGCTAGCTGTTAGTTTTAGATAGATCCTACTGGACATATTAAATAAAGGTACATTTATTCCTTCCTTTCCCTGTGTCTTTCTTTATACATGTAAAAGAAATGGATACTGTGTTTTGTCAAGTTTTTTCTATTAACTGTTGATGTAATCATAATTTTTGTGTTTTTTGTTTGTTTTTTTTATTATTATTATCAGTATGGTCTATTGTACTGAAAGTTTCCTAAAGACTACCCCAGACCTGCATTCCTGGCATAAATCCAACCTGGTCATAATGTAATATTTGTATTATATTGCTATAGTCTCTTAGCCAATAATTTATTTAAAAGTTTTTCAGGGGACAATCAGGTGGCTCAGTTGATAGAGGCAGGAGTTCCTGGGTTCAATCTAGCCTCAAACATTTCCTAGCTGGGTGACCCTGGGCAAGTCACTTAACCCTCATTGCCTAGCCCTTGCTGCTCTTCTGCCTTGGAACCAATACATAGTATTGATTTTAAGATGGAAGGTAAGGGTTTAAAAAAAAAAGTTTTTCATCTATATTTGTTCAGAACCAATAGGATTAAATAGGCACTTCCTTAGACAGCATATTATTGGAGTAGATCCATTTTTGCCTAGTTCTGCTTCTGAGTCCTTAATGGTATCCTTCCTTCTCTCCCCGATGACTCCATTTTGGGTTTTTATGAGTTAGCCAATTCTATCTGCATGCGGTATTTCATACAGTCTGACTTTAAAGAGAGTTCATTTTAAACAAAGCACCTATTCAGTTGTGATGATAAGATGCTCTAAAGAATGTTTGACTAGAAAAGAGAATGAAGGCTTTCATCGTATCCTATGGCAAAGTACTTCTAAAAAATTGGTATTCTCCCTATTTTGATTTCTAAGGCAACTCAGAATAATTTTGTGAGTACTACCAGAGATAATGGAATTAATGTCCCAAACTAGTTCTTTAACTGGTTTGACGTTGAGCATGAAGATCCATTCAGGATGAACTTTGACTACTAACCAGGATATTAAAGATCATTTTGACAGCTATCAGTTATATAAAAACACATCATAATGTTATTTGGTTGGAGTAACACATTATTGTTACGATAATATATTATAAAACAATATTCATCGTTTTCTGACCTCAATCCTTTGTCAAAAGGGAAACTTTAGGATCACTGAATTCAAAGTACAAAGGGACCTGGAGATCATCTAGGTTAGTTGTGGATACAGCACTGGGCTTGGAATCAAAAAGACTCATTTCATGAGTTCAAATCCAGCCTCAGCTTCTTACTAACTTTGGGACCCTAAACAAGTTATTTAACCCTGTGTGCAGCATCTGTAAAATGAGCTAGAGAAGAAAATAACAACCATTTCCAGTATCCATGCCAAGAAAACCCCAAAATTGGGGTTACAAAGTCCAGACACAACTGAAAAGACTCAGCAACAAAAGTCTGCCCTTTATAGATGAGGAAATAAGGGTTCAGAGTGGGAGAGTGGGTCAGTGAACGGTTTCCTGGTCACACAAGACATAAGCAGAGATTCAAACAAGGGTTCTTTAACCAAATTCAGAGCTCTTCCACTGAAATAAACTATCCTTGGTCTGCCTTACTCCTTCTCAGCCTTTCAAAAGAGAATAATATATACACTGTGGTTTAAGTGACAAGATTTTTTTTTAATTGGGGAGTTTATATTTTATAATATGCTATGAAGAGATAAAACTACAAATTATGGTGGAAATACAGTAAAATTTGCCAATTCATGCATTTTTCCCCTCACAACTCTGGGGACCCCTAAAGGCAAGAAAATAATTATGAAAATCTAATCAGCATAGTTTAGGAAGGGAAGATATATCTAAAAAGAATATTCAACTAGTATCATGGATCCAGAGCCAGAAGGTGTCTCAAAGGTGATGATCCAATGCAATTCTCTCATTTTACAAATGAAACCTATGGCCCAGACAGGCTGTGACTTGCCCAAATTTATACAGGGAGAATCAGAGGAAAGTTGAGTCCAGGACTTGATTCCAGAACTAATGCTCTTGTCAGTGTCAAATTAATATAGCATAGTGCTTTTATTATTTGATCCAAAAAGCCCTTTGGGGTAAAAGTATCATCTCTATTGAAGAGCTGAGAAAACAATTCTCAGAGGGCTTAAACAAATTACCTATAGTAACTAGTGTCTGAGGTGGGATTCAACCCAAGTCTCTTGACCCTAGTGGTCCCATGAACTTTCCACTATTGGGGCATGTTTCTTAGGCAGGGGAGGTTGGAACCCCTGAGAAGACTTCATCAGGTTTAACAACATCAATGTGATGCACACTAATGTGCTTTAGTTCCCCATCTATAATCTCATTCCCCCCTCTAGTGGCAGCCACAGAGATATGTCTTAAGAAATAATGGGCACTGCTAAGGTGTGTTAAAAAATGTCTACAGGTAATATTCTAGCACCAGCACTGCTTACTTTGAACTTTGCATGGTAAGATATTTTGCAGTTATTATAATGAAGAGACTCCATTCCCCCACAGCATGTTAATTCCATAAGAAGACTTTTTTTTGCCTCATTTTTTATATCACAACCACCATTCACCCTACAAAGTAATGAATGAATCCTCCTTGAAAGGATTCTCAAACCACCTTTATAGCATTTTCTTCTTTCCTTCGACGGGACCTACTTTAATTCAGACTATCAACTAAGGGTTGAACCAGAAAAAAAGGTTGGCAACTAGGATGGATGAGATTCATAAAAAAGGGAATTGAGCGGAAGAGGAATTCAGGAAGAAAGAGGAGAGAGAAGGAAAAAGGAGGGGAGAGAGAGCACGCAAAAGAAGGTACAGGAAAGCAAATTCAGGTTAAAATGTAGACGACCATGGCAATCAGCTATCTAAAAATAGAATATATTGGCTCAAAAGACAGTGAGTTCCCCCCATCACTTGAAGTTTCCAAGCAGTGGCTAGATAGCTTCTCAAATGCTGCAAAAAGGATTCCTATTCCAGTACTGGTTGGATTAAATGGCTTCTGAAGTCTCTTCTGAGAAATCCATTTGCCTTCAAAGGTTAAGAAGATGCATTTTCCATTCAAAATCTGAACAAACAGAAATCAACAATCTTAAATTATCAACAGCTAAAGGAGAAATGAAAGTGGGGTCAGAAGACCTGGGTTCAAATCCCACTATTGACATTTGTGTGGCTATAGACAAATCAACCTAACCTTCCTGGCCCTCTCCATTCATAAATCAAGGAAGTTAAACTAGATAACTCCTGAGGTCCTTTCCAGTTTTAGATCTATGGATCCTATACTAATACTATATATAATAATATACTATACTATGATCCTCACCATTCTGTAAAGTCAGAAGATCTGGACTCAGGCTTGGAAGTAGGTCATTTCATTTTTCTGGACCTGTTTCTTCATTGATAACATGAGGAGACTGAACTAGTTCAAAGTTTGATTTCAGTTCTAAATCCCATTTTGTATATTCCAAATATACCTTTTAATACAAAGGCATCTTATTTTATTTATACTTAACAGAAATTTATCCAACATTTTGGTTATGATGAGTTTAAGGAGTATCTTAGCATATTGTATCCATAATGTCCTTAAACAATACTGAAGAAATTCTTAAAGGCAAAGGGTTTAAAAGAATGTGAATAAAAGAGTTTTGAACTTTTCTGCATAAAATAAATTTTTTGGAGTTAGCTCTAAAGTTTTTTCAAAACAGTTGATATCACATTTACCACTTTATCCTTCAATCTTTATTAATATAGTACTGTATACAAATTTACAATAAAAAGCCACTTACTGAAGTACAATTTATAATTCAGAAATTCAACATTAATTCATAGCACAATTACATACACAGTACTGCCATATTTAGTACATGATTGATAGAATTAAATAGATGACTAAAATAAATGTCAACAATAGACAAAAACATTTTTAAAAGCATGAATACAAAGGAATAAGGAAATGGAATTGTTTAAAATAAACTCAATTCTTTAAAAATGTAAAAATACTTTCCCCAAAGGTATAAAACCCAAACAAGTAAAAATAATGGAGCTAAAATTTTAAATTTCTAAATATGATGCTCTGAGATCATGGTACAAAAAAAACAGGCCATGGTTTTATTTCATTTACGTCAGAATACTTACCATCACAAAGTCAAGAAATTGCCATGATTAATTAGATATTACAAGCAGCCATGTTTCCTACTCCTGCCCTATGATAAGAAAAAAAAACCCTTCGAAAATTCTTTCAAATGAACAATTTAAAACACAGCCACAGATCTAAAGATCACCAAATATATATATATATACATACTAGCAATTTAAGCTGCACCTGCATCTTTATACTTATGCTTCTTGCACAGAATCTGATATGAACAGATAACAAAATAGCTTATATATATATATAATTATTTAGTTATTTGGAGTTGGACTGAATTTTACTACCTATAAAAGCAATTACCTTGGGATTGTTAGGGCATATAACATAAAAGCATGTTACAACAAAACATGTGAATTGTGCTCATCTGTCTTTGCATATTATTTAGAGGATAGTTATTAAGGCTTTATTGCAAAGATTTAAAGAAAAAGTGTTCTGTACCCCTGAAGACACAGAAAAACTTTATTCATGCACTCTTCATAGTTGCTGCTGTAGAACTGCATGGGTATGGTGTGTTTTTTCTCACTGTACTTTCTTCTCGAATAGGAAAGATGAGATTTTTCTGAAGTAGTCAGGCCACAGGTTTCAGAGAGATTCCACCTCAAGGTGCTCCCTTGTGTGTGATTGGTAGGGAAAAGGAATATTTGTAGAAATGGTTCTGAATTAAAAGTAAAATAGCAAGGGAAGTGGGAGGGGCCTCAGGATGTTACTCTGGGAGAAAGACTTGATTCATTCCTCAATTCTGCTAACGATTTCCCTTCAGTTCACTGAAATAAGCAATTCATGTCATTGGGATGATGATGATGACGAAGACAATTTCTGATTCAGTTCTAGTGCTCTGGTATCTCCGTGGACTTTGGCATTGTCTACAAGCATCTATGATGAAAAACCACAGAGTGTTAGAAGGTCTTATAATGTAGCAATGTTTGCTATTTTCATAAGTAGGAAAAGCTAGATATTAATAGGAAAAATATCAGACTACACAAGAACAACATGGGTAGGAAAGTTTAGTCATTCTGTTAAATCTGAATGTTCAGCCAAAGAATGAGTTATTTTAAAATCATACTAACACCAGACAGGGAAGCATATTATAGTCAAATGTTCACTCAATGAGATTTCCTCCATTTGTTGTTGTTCTTTTCAGGTACAAACAGTTCTAGCTTTGTGCAAGTGGACTGGTCTATAGATCCTTACATAAAGCAATGTTTATGTAATGTGAATTTGCCTGCAACACAGGGAAGGGAGGCAGAGAGTTCACAGTTTAAGGACATATGGGGGTCAGGAACAGAAGCAAGAGCAGGAAGAGGAACATACAAGGGCCAGGCCATTTGGGGGCCTGTCCAGAACCCCGAGGAAAAATATGTGAGCAGACATGGTGAGGGAAGACCAGGAGAGCAGAAACAAAGAAAGCACATAGTACTATAAGGTGAAGTTAACACTGGTGGTTTTTTGGAATGCAAATCCTTTCAGAATTCTAAAGTCAAATTTGCACAATGTGAATTTATATTATCAAAAAACTCTTTGTATAGCTAACACCAAGGTTGTTTTCCCTCCCTCTTTCCAAACCATAATTCTGTACTTCTCTAAGAACCACAAACAATTGGGAATAGTCTATCCAAAGGCACGGAGGTAAGAAACACTCCAATTCTGGGGAATAATAAACCAGTCTGGCTGAAAAATAAGAGTATTTAAGGGGGTAATGTAAAAAATGTCTTGAAAGTAGGCTGAATCCAGACTCTGAAAGGCTATTTATATGTTAAGCTAGGGAATTTACATTATCCCAGAGGCAATGAAGAGACACAGAAGATCTTTAAGTTGGGAAGTGACATAATTGAGGTTGTACTTTAGGAAAATTATTTAGCAGCTAAGGTAAAGACATTGAGAGGAAAATGGAAGCAGAAATTCCAATGAGGAGGTGAGCTCAAATCCCAAAATAAAGAGGTGGCTGCTGAAAAAAAAATGGGTGAAAAAAAAAAACCATTGATCTATATAGTAGAGGTAGATTCAGCAAGGCTTGACAACTGACCATTTGGGGAAGGCAATGGAGAGTCAAGGCCTGAAATACCTGGGTGACTAGAAGGATGGATGGTGGGGTACTCAACAGAAACAAGAAAATTTAGGAAGAGTGACATGCAATATCAAGCTTATTCATGCTGTTTTGTCTAAATGTTTTCAGGAAATGCACTTAATTTGTTTCAATTCTTGGAATGTCTGGTGGGTCAAAACAAAATATATCAATTTTTAAAAAATTTTGACCTGACTACATAGCCTTAAGGCTTCCCTTCCTCACTATGCTTGTGTTAAGATCATATAAGACTACTGCATAGAGATAATATAGAACTTTGTTCAATGATCCTCTAATTACAAATATGAAATAAGCAATAAAACAGGGAGGCCTATGATCACCAAAAAACATGCCAGAGTTCAAACTGAAGAGAAAGTCTCTATAAAGGGTGAGGTCCCG
Organism: Gracilinanus agilis; assembly: GCF_016433145.1. Taxonomy (NCBI): domain Eukaryota; kingdom Metazoa; phylum Chordata; class Mammalia; order Didelphimorphia; family Didelphidae; genus Gracilinanus; species Gracilinanus agilis. The sequence continues at coordinate 312,442,513 of NC_058130.1, read as the reverse complement.
CAGATGTCCCTGCTGCAAATGACACTGTTCTTACTGCATCAAATGCCAGAATATTACACATAAAGAAAGATGCTACTTAAGAGGTTAACCTAGGGCAACGGTTGGCAACCTTTTTGGCTGTGAGAGCCATAAACACCTGCAGAAGGAGGAGGATGGAGGAGGAAGGCGCCTGAAGGGCCCCCTGGGGCACATCCTGGGGCTCTGGCCAGACTGGCCAGTGGGGAGGTGGAGCCAGATATGGCTCCAGAGCCATACTTTGCGGACCCCTGACCTAGGGGCAGCTGGGTAGCTCACTGGATTGAGAGTCAGGGCTAGAGACAAGAGGTCCTAGGTTCAAATCCAGCCTCAGACACTTCCCAGCTGTGTGACCCTGGGCAAGTCACTTGACCCCCATAGCCCAACCTTACCACTCTTCCACCAAGGAGCCAATACACAGAAGTTATGCTATAATGGGCAACATAGATATATAATGAAACAATATAATAGTGATGATATCAATAATGGTATAATACCAACTCATTTCTCTTCCCCCAGTTTGCTACTTGAACAATTATCTTTTACCAAATTGAACTTTACCTTTCTTTTAAAAATCCCATCTTTCTTTCATTTTGTAAGGTAAAGAATTAGAAGGGAGACTAAAATTGCTTCCTTAAAAATTAACCAAGACTTTTTTTACCAACTAGATGACTAAAAGATTTTCCTACTAGAAGTTCTACTAGCTCTAGGGTCTTGATTACTAGTATTTGCCATTAATTGACATAGCTTATTTCTACTAAACCTGGTAAAATTTTGAAGTAGTTTGTCCCGCAACAGCTTATTTGAAAATTCAAGAACTTGAATGTACTTTTAATTATTTTAAAACACAGCTAATACAGTCTCATTTTGGTATACATTTTTAAAAAATCTCCTTTGCTATCTTTATTAATGTATCTAGTTTTGTATTGGAGTGGAAAAATTCAATAAAAATTTTGACAAAGATGGTATTCTCTATTTAAAAAGTATTGCCTTCATCTTCTCAAAAGTAAAGCAAAAATAAGCAGGTAAATAATTTTCTCTCAATACTCATATCCAACAAAAACATCAGATTCTACATCATTTGAAAGGCTTCCCTTTAGATGTATATTATTAAAAACATAATCTCCTCTTAAATAATATATAAGTGAAGGTTCAAATTTTATAAGGAACCACAACAATGTCTATTGCCATTTCCCTCTCTCAAGGATCCAGGCTAGTTTTTGCTCTTCCTTCTTTTCCCTGATTGTTAAGCACCCTTTTGAAACACTCCCTCCCCAACATGCACATTCACTCTCTCTATGTATTTACTATCACTGCTTAACAGCAAAGGCAAGCTGGAATAAACTGTGCTCGAAAGAATACCAAATTCATTATTAGTCTGATGGGAATTTCTCATGATTTATGGCAAGATGGCAACTGGAAAGTCCAACCTCTGATTGGTATATGAATTCTACTGAATCTTTAAGAGAGTCTACAGCATAAACTAAGGTTTATTTTCCAGTATTGCATATGCAGTTTTTTTTAAAGAGAAAAATTATGAAATTTAAATGCTAAAATCCTTAAGGGTAGAGATGAATCACCTTGAAAGAAATCAATTACTTACATCAATTAGTTCATAATCATCTTTGGCATACAAATGTCTCAGCAGGTACCAGCGTGCAACTGATACAATGGATTTGGGATACCCAGGTTTGTACACTACTCTTTCCAACAATCGCCGCGTCTCTCTGGAAAGAAAGACAGTTGATGTAATTTATAGCAAGTAGTATCAGCCATTTCATATATCACTGAACATAAAATTCCTAATGCTCTGATTTCTTCTTTTTTCAGATCCTCTAAATAACTTCGTAAATTTTTAATTCAAATCTTTCAAAATGAAGAAAACAGAGCACTCAACGGTGGCCACTTCTGGACCAAAAAGCATTAATTCTTTATTCTGATACACAACGGAGCAAGGGAAAAGGCAAACAAGTCATTTAAGAGGTCAGCAAGAAGAGTCTGATTCCCCAATAGGCTATCAGCTATATTTATTCTATCTAAACTTTATATTCACCTCTGAAAACTAACAGAATATTCCATATATAATTTAATTTTATTGTACCATGTTGGCATTTGGCAGGGAACAACCCCTATAATATCTGAACAATTTAAAAAAGTATTTTTTCCTAAACCTTTAAAGAATTTCTAATATCTAGGTTCCCTAAAATCTTTGCCACATCAATTTATGTATGTGTGTCTATTTTTGTATCCCAGAAAAAGAAATCGATTTTTTTTAGTATAGTAGATATGGTCTAACTACTACAGAGAAAGCTAGGATTATAATCTTCCTTGCTCTAGGTACAATCATTCTCTATTAATACAGCCTACGGCCAAATTTCAGAACCTAAAAGGGGCAGTATGGTATAGTAGTTAGAGAGCTGACTTTGGAGTCAGAAATACTTGGATTTTATTCCTGTCCCTTGACATATATGACTCTTGACCATGGGCAGATTGCTTAATCTTTCAATGCCCCAAGTAACTCTACAAAGACTATAAAATCAGTTACAGACAAGCTGTTAATATGCAGTGATGGAGAACTTCCATAACCAGAGTATTCACATCTAAGAAATCAAAGATCCAGACCTTCATTCCTATCTCCTAGATGAATGTATTAGTCTATTTAAAAAAAAAAAAACAGCTACATTATACCATTGGTCTATAGTTAATTAAGAACATCTTGGGTTTTTTCCTCCCCACATTAATTGTTGCCAACCATGTTTCTCCATTCCACATGGCATATCCCACAGAGCACCAACACTTTACATTTATCCCAATTAATTTTGTCACTTCTGGCCCACCAACCCAACTGTGAAGAGATAGGAGTTATATATCCTGAAAATTTAGCAAATGTATTTTTTATACCTTCATTCAAATAAATAACAGAAATATTCACTAGAATAGGCCAAGTATAGAATCTTATAGAATGCCATTAGAGGCATTTTTTAAGACTAATAATCTTTCTCTGTCTCTCATAATCTTTCTCTGTCTCTCCGTTTCTCTCTCTCTCTGTCTCTCTCTCCCTGTGTGTTAGTTAAAAATCACTTGGGGTTCTATTTGGAAATATTGAGCCTCAAGATATGTAGTGTTTGACAAACATGTGGGGGACTTTGAGACTACATTTACCATGATCCAATGGGTTTCTGGTTTCTGACATCAGGGATGATGTCAGAGAACAGGAACCAACTGTATAGGGCAGCTCAGCTTAAATTCGCAGGTGGGGCTTGAGAAGGCCTTTTTTGGCTATGTAGACAAGATGGGCACTGGCGGTATTTTTTGAATAGCTTTTACCAGGCGCATGGTCTTACATATGTTTTTTTATCAACATGGCCATGGCAATTAAAATATTAATTTCCCTCATAATATCAGCCTTTATCATTTTTAATCGTTACACCTGACCCTCTCCTTCTCTCTCTCTCTCTCTCTCTCTCTCTCTCTCGCTCTCGCTCTCGCTCTCGCTCTCGCTCTCTCGCTCTCCTTCCCCCTCCTTTCGTCCTCCCTCCTTCCTTCTTCCTCGCTACCCCCTCCCCCCAGCCTGCCATTAGTTGATAATGAGAAAAGTGATAGAGAAGAATATTAAATGGGAAAAAACAGTGGTACAGTGTAATTTGATGACTCTCATTTATACCTTGATCCCATTTTGCGGTGAAATTGCAATAGAGCTTGCAAGAGAAGAGCCAGTGGACAAAAGCAAAGTTTCAATGCTTCATTTGTGGCCTCCTGGACCAAAGATGGCCAGTGATCATTTGAAATATCAGCCTATGAAAATGTGAAAGGAAGGATAAGATATTAATTTGAAATATTACTTCAAGAGCATCAGGTATACTAAAATAATGAATGCCAAAGGAAAAAATATCATTATTCCACTTAGATTTCAGCAAGTGTCTATCATTCGAATAGTTATTCAATATGTAAAATTCAATATATAAAAAAGTTCAGCATGTAAAAAAGATTCTTCAATATGTAAAAAATTTAACTAGTCTAGTTTTTAAAAGTACACATGATAAATGTACATTTTTAGGTATCAACTGGTAGATACTATAAAGACATATAAAGCAGAAGGGAAGAGTAACAAACTATATTTTTAGCAAATCTTTTCAGCATGAAAGAGAAGCCAAATGATTTATTAATAAAGAAAATGTGCATCTAGTTGTTTATAGTGTTTTTCCCTTAGAAGAAAATCTCTAAGCAAGAGGCATTAATCAATCTCTTAATTTTCTAGGGGAAAAGGCAGCATGTATATGTACAGAAAAAGTGTTTGTGTGTATATTTCATCAGAAAGGACATACTGGAGTGCTGCTACATATTTATGCATTTACAAAGAGAAACAAAAGAAGAGAAAACAATGGCTATTCCACTGAAACAGGTTTTTAAAAAAAATCTTAAAAAGAATCTTTCATAATATGCCTGAAACTGTGGCCAAAATTCTAAGAGCATTGATTTCTGAGTATTTAATGGAACAGAAATAACATTGGTTTCAACCATTAAGTTGCAATCAAAATATAAATGGAAGTTAGACAAATAAAATCTAGACACAGTTCAAGCATTAGTAATTTGAGCACTAATTTAAGAGGAAAGTATTTAATTAATCTGAAAGCAGGAAATGAATGGAAGTCGTGGAGAGTTTGTTCTAAAGATGGGATCAATTATACATTATAAAACATCTGTTCAAAAAATCAACTGAGTTAATACTGTTGAAATTACACTAAACAGGAAAGCTTTCAAGAATCAAATACTCTGTTTTAATCACTAAAAAATTAACAGTAAATATCTTTCTAATGGGTTCTGGTATTTTCATATGCCACTGTTGCATAATGTGCTAGAGTACTAAACCAGAAGTCAGAAAGACTTAGGTTTAAACCTCACTGCTAACATTTACTAGTTGTGTAAGCATGGACAGTTCATTTAGTCTCTATGAACCTCTTCCCTTCATATGTAAATTAATATTATCTACAGCCTGTACATCAAAGGGCTTGTTGTGAGGTTAGAATGAATGAGATAATGAATGTAAAGAATACTATACACTGAAAAAGTACTCTATAACTAGCAGTTATAATTATCCAAGCTGAAAATTCATTGCAAAGTATCTTGTACTATTATCAAGTAGAATTTAATTCAAGAAGATTACTGTATTATCAGTAATATATAAGACACTGGCCTCACATCAGATAGTCCAGAGAGTAGAGATGAATTCTATAAAAATTAATAAAGATGTTTTCTATGAAACTACTAAATTTTTATCATAATAATATAGGGCATTTATTTATACAACATTCTATATATATGGTCTCAATTGATCAAATATCCTCAATTGATTTACCAGTTTTAGCACTTTCTTAGCCTAAGAGAAGAAATAAATTGTAAGAATCATTACTTTTATTCTAGCTTCTGCTGAAAGAAAAAGTTTTTGTTTTTGTTCTTAATTTTTTAAAAATTCAACTGTCTAGTACTCAAGGTTATCCACATCTGGTACTACATTATATTTGCAACTCATATTTTACTCCTTTCCAGAATTCTACATTCCAGTCAAACTGGAAAACACTCTGCCTCCTCTAACCTCTGTGTGTTTGCTCCCACCATCCCCTATCCCAGGAATACCCTCCCCTTCACCCTTTAGGAAAGGTTGGAATTCAAAAGCTACCACAAATACAAAGCTTCCGATTTCCTGACTACTCAATACCACCAGACTCTCTACCTCCCAAGCCCAAAGTAGTGACCTTAAAGTCAAAGTAGTGACCTCTTAAAACTTCTCAGAATACTTGTTTTTGGTGGGAAGGGAGGGAAGTAAACTCAATTAGTAATTTTCTAATACATTTATGCAATACTGTATATTATAGTTATGTGTTAGGAAGGAAATAAACATTTATCAAGCACTTACTATGTACCAGACACTGTGCTAAGTGCTTTACAAATTATTACCTCATTTGATACGACCATCCTGGGAGGTGGATGCTATTATTATCCCCATTTTACAACTGAGAAAACTGAGGAAAACAGTTTAAGTGACTTGCCAAGGGTCACACAGCAATTAAGTGCCTGAGGCCAGATCTGAATCCAGGTGTTCCTGCCACTAGGCCCAGGGCTCTATCCACTGTGCCATGTAGCTACTAGTGTCTTATTCTGACTGCAGACTGTAAACTCTATGAGGGAATGGACAGTGTTTGATCTAAATTTTTAATTCTCCCAGGACCTGGCCCAAGACCTCTGCACAAGGTGGATAACTTTGTTTACTCAATAAAAACAGTTTATAATTAGACCCATACTTGCAGCCCATGTGGCTATATAGGAATAATCACATGTGTATTTTTCTGATGACTTTTGAGAATCCAAAGTCATGTCTAAATTATCAGGCATCACAGACATGATTAGGATGTAGACTCTTACTGACCACCCTAAAACAATTATCAATAATATGGAAATAGGTCTTGATTGATGACACAGGAAGAAACCAGTGAAAATGTGCATTGGCTACTGGGGGAGAGCAAGAACAGGAATCATGTAACCATGGAAAAAAATTTTTTAATTAAAAAAAAATAATTAGGCATCAGAGTTAAGAGGTGACCCTTTTGTGGAAGGAGATGTCTTTTAGGTGACAGAATATTTCTGACATTATGAAAAAATTTCTATTATTACTGATGAGATTAAATTATTAGGAAAACACATAGGTAAGGGAAAGATGCATGGTGTAATACAAAGAGCACTTAAAAAATACCAGACAAAAAACATGGTGGTCCCAGCTCTGCTGCCAGCTTTGCTATGTGAATCTGGACACACCATTTTACCTGTTTATACCTCATTGTCCTTATCTCAAAAATGAAGGGGTGAGGTTAGATCCTTAAGTTCTTCTCAGTACTAAAAGTTTAGGGGAGGGACAAATTAAGAGTATATTCTGAGAGAAAATAGCAATCTTAAGTATTATTGAACTGCTTTTAATTAATTCTAACACATACCATCACCAAAAAATATAGGAATGTTATTGATAAAGTTCAGTTAAAACAGCTATAAGGGGGCAGCTGGGTAGCTCAGTGGAGTGAGAGTCAGGCCTAGAGACAGGAGGTCCTAGGTTCAAACCCGGCCTCAGCCACTTCCCAGCTGTGTGACCCTGGGCAGGTCACTTGACCCCCATTGCCCACCCTTACCAATCTTCCACCTATGAGACAATACACCGAAAGTACAAGGGTTTAAAAAAAAAAAAAACAGCTATAAAATAAAATGGTGTACTTTAATTTTTCTGCCCTGCTGAACTCTTAACCCTGTTCATGTAGTTAACTAGTCTAAAATGGCATAATGTTTAAATGGAAATCAAAATTGAAGAGAACATAATATAGGAAATTTAAGAATATACTGAAAGGCTATCAGTAATTCAATTTAGCAATCCAACTCAATGCAGTATATTACATGAAAAGCTCCTAGGAGCTAAAGATTAAAAAAAAAAAAAAAAAGGAAAAATAGCTCTTGTCTTCAAGAAGCTTACATATTATTGGGAAATTGAATCAATTATTCTTTATAAATATTATAAAAGTATCTTACAATGCAGACTTCCAGGGCCAGTAATGCTAGCCTCAGTAGACTTGAGAGTTTTCCATTCCAATTACCCTGCTGGGATGCCACTTGAAGACTTTTTCTATAACACATCTCAGCAGCACTCATCATTGCTTGAGACTGGTATACCTGTGCCAACCACTAGAAGAAAGGGAGAGATCAGGAGATTTTGCTTACTCACACCAATCAAATACAAGTTAGCTACTATTTATCATATTAAATTTAATAAGCAATTTGATTCCCAACACTCAACAAATTCTTTTAATTTTGGGAGTAACTATAGTTTTTATTATAGATTATACTGGTAATTATACTATTATAGATTAAACTGAAAGCACAATGTAGGCCTAAAGAGTGGCAGATTCTTTACTCAATTGTGTAAGTCTACGTCAATTCTAAATCATCTGTAAAAAAAAAAGGAACAAGAATAAAGATTTCATCCACTGCAGTATCTAATCCTAATTATAAGACATGAAACAAAACTTATCACATTATGAATCTAGAATTAAAGTATACTAAATCTTATATCATTTTTGAAGCAAATATTATACTCAAAAAGATTATTAAATTTAACCTTAGATAATGCATTGGACATCCTTCAATGATCCTAACTAAAAGGAAGCAGATTAAATTAAAGATTAGAACAAAAGTGTAAAACATCTGTAAACAAACATAAACATCAATATAAAAATTCCCCTTAAATGTTTCTGATTTGAAGAAAAAAATAGGACAAATAACAAGAATATTTACATATATAAAAATTTTCCTTAGTTAAATTAACTACCACACTACAAAGTTTTAAACAAGTTCAGTTTAGTCTTAAGTAACAATGAAGATGTAGCATGATAGTGAAATGTAATATGAGAGGTAAGAATTGATATTCATATTCTTTAAAGTCTGCAAAATGCCTTAAACACTTTCACATTAATTTTGGATTATTATATACTTTCCTCACGTCTAGCAACAAGCGCTATCTCAAAATGAAAATAAGTAACTTTAACTGATTTGAGCATTAGCCTAGGACCATGTTGGCAAACCTTGGCACACGGGACAGCTCCCTTCCCCCTCTCCATGTACCTGAGAACATTCCTCACTTGATCGGCCCCTCTGCCCAGCAGCCCAATGAGTACACTTCCTCCCTCCCCTGTCTGGAGGAGGGGAGGGGAGAGGGATGGATGGGGTGTCCACATGCAGCAGGAGGGTTGCAGTTTGGGTACTCAATCTCTAAAAGGTTCACCATCACTGGCCTAGGAGATACCTTAAAAGGTACTAATTACCAAGTAAGATAAAGTACTTAGCTTGATCTAAGCATCTCTAAAGAAAGTGCTAAGAGTACTTTCCTAATAAGTAAATACTTTTAATGTACTTACAATGAATTTAGCCTAGAATTTAAAAAGAGGAAGGAGAACAGGCTAGAACACCTTCAAGAAACTACATAGTTCTTTTAAGGACACCAAACTTTTTCCAGAAACAAAGTAATAAAAACTGTAGCTAAGGGGGCAGCTGGGTGGCTCAGTGGATTAAGAGCCAGCCCCAGAGACAGGAGGTCCTGGGTTCAAATCTAACTTCAGACTCTTTCTAGCTATGTGACCCTGAGCAAGACACAACCTCCACTGCCTAGCCCTTACCTCTCTTCTGCCTTGGAACCAATATATAGTATTGATTCTAAGACAGAAGGCAAAGGTTAAAAAAAAAATTTTTTTAATAAAAAAAACCTATAGCTACTCCTTTCTTTTTAATACCATCATTCTACCAATATTATTATATGGCTGAGACATAGAATATAATTATTCTCCAAAGAATTAAGTATCATACATATGGCAATAAAGAGGTATACCACAGAACAAATAATGAAATCTGGGGAAAAAAACAATAAAAAGATGTCATTAGAGTGATTAAAAATGAAGACAGGCCAATCCTGTGACAAAGGAGAAAAGATAATAGATAGATAAGCAGTCCAACTGCTCTTCTGTGTTATGAGGGTAGAAAATGGTCACTAAGGCAGCCTTGAGCTGGTAACAAGTCTAGCAGGAGTTGGATGTTATGAAGGCAACATTCCATCCAGGGCAACTGACAGCTTTGCCTAGGCTAATATTGCAATGCAAAACCCTGCATTACATCTCTTATCCTTAGAAAGTCAGAAGAAAGCCTCACTGGGCTGACTTGTCTTGAATAGTTCATGGGATGCTGCCTTTCCTTCACCTGAATCTTTTGAAAATTCTCTTCTTTAAATCTAGAGTTCATATTAGACCCCGTTTAACTTCCTGTATCACAAATTTTAAGATGGATTGGGTCACTTGCCCCTAAAATAGCAATCATTGCCACCTCAGTAACCAGCTCCTTCCTTTGGTAAAAACTTTCCCTTATTTATTCCTCTACATTTTGAAGGATGAAATTTTCCTTAAGTCAAATCAAGAACTTATTCAGTATTCTGCTTTTGGCAGAAAGAGAGAGTTCCAAACAACATATGGAAAACTGAAGTTCTCCATAACTACTATAACATACTTCTATGCCAGATTAACAACCATTTCTACATTCCTCTCTTGTTCTGGGCTATCTGTAATAAACTCCAATAGCAAAAATGTATCTATTTCTGACATCACTGATTTTTACCCAAATGTTTTCTACCACAGTTTTCCTTCCCCTACTCTGGGATTTTTTTAAACTTTTTTTTGGCAGAAATTAAAAACTGAAACATCTACTTCTTCAACCACTCTTAGTACTTTTAAGAAACTGAAGACTGCCATAGCAACCTGTTGGGCTCTTAATAGATATAGCTTATTCAAAAGCAATTGAGTTAAAAGGGAAAGTAGAATAGCACTATCTACTGGGGATATCTATTTGAATATGAAATGCATTCTATAGGGGAAAAACTCATTAAAAAGTGACTGAATTTTAGAGTCATAGAACATAAAGCATTTGATCTGAAAGAGGCTATGAAGGATCATCTAATCTAATACTTTAATTATACAGAAAAACAAACATATATTCCCAGAGAGGCAAAGTGCTCATACAGCCAGGTAATGACAGAGCAGAATGAGAACTCGGTTATTTAATCTTTTTTACTACAATTTTTATCCTTTATTTTTTAGCTTGTTTATTAGACCATACATTGAATTTAAGTGACTTGCCCCAAGACAAAGCTGATTAAGAAATGCAATACGCCTTCTATTCTATCACTTCTTGAGTATTCCTTAGTAAGGTGCCTAATTAGAGCCAAAAAAAAAAAGAGAAATTAATTTACCTGCCAAGCAGAAAAAGATGTTGAATTGGATACAACTGTTTTTTGCAGCTCTTCCAGGACAGCATCTGGAAGATGTTTTTGTGACTGTAGTAAAGATTTACACTGAATTTGCCTTAAAAGCAGGAAGACACCCGGTTGGTCGTGGCTACCTTTTAAATGCTAAAAAAGAAAAAAATAAATCAAACTAAAAACAGAAGGACATTGAACAACTTCTTAAATACGAAAATTATTAAGCTATTTTCACAATTGGGAAAAAATTCTGAAATAAAAGATTTAGTTTAGTCAATAAAATAATGAACATATATTTATTCTTTAAAAGTAAGCCATTAAATCTGCTAGAATATAATTAATATGGAAACTTTAGATATAATACAGAACATACCACCTATTCACTACTCACTAATCAAATAAATCTATAATTTTTCTTTGAAAATCAGTCACCTGTTCTAGTCCCAAATATTGAATTACATATTTCATACATAAAGATGACATAAATGACTCAGAGGGATATCAGCTATATTCCCAATTGTGGTGATGGATTTGTATTGACTTTAGTTTTTCTTGTAAAAGCACATATGAATGGTCTCCAGTTGAAAACTGCCTGATATTTAAAAGTCTATGTATTCAAAAAGCCCATATCTCATTCTTCTAGCTCTGGAAGAAAGGAGGAAAAAAGAAACAAGAACCAAAAAGATTAGGAAGAAAAAAAAAAGTTCGAGCATTCAGAGACTCTATAAGTTCAGAACAGTAAGAAGAAAAGATGGGGAAATGGGGGAGGAAACACTACTTTCTTTCAGGAAAATTCATTAAAAAAATTTTAATTACATGTACAAAAAATTTTTGACAACTGTTTTCTGATATTTTGTGATTCAGATTTTCTTCCTGTTTCCCTTTCCCCCAAGGCAGTAATTAGTCTGATACATGTTATATCAGTGCTTTCATGTAATACACATTTCCATATTTCTCATCTCATGAATGAAGACATATTACATATACAATAAAAAAAATCAAGAATAAAATAAAATGAAGGACAGTATGTTTGATCTGCAATGGGATTACAACAATTTCTTCTTGACTGTGGATAGCATTTTTTTTTTAATCACAAATCCCTTGGCGTTATCGTGGAACTTTGTTTTATTGATAATTGTGTTTAGTACTTCAGAGTTAATCGTCATACAATATTTCTATGACCATATACACTGTTTTCCTGGTTCTGCTCACTTCACTTTGAATCAGGTTCATATGCCTTTCCCAGTTTTTTTTGAATCACCCTGGTCTTAAGGTTAAATGGTATTCCATTACAATTATAGAGCAGAGCTTGTTCAGCCATTCCCCAAATGATGGGCATACCCTCAGTTTCCAATTCTACGCCACTACAAAAAGAGCTGCTAAAAATATTTTGAGAAACAGACACACCAATGTTATTGCTGGGTCAAAAGACAACCATAGTTTTATGGCCCTTGAAGCCTGGTTCCATATTATTCTCTAGAATGCTTATCAATTCACGATTCCGCCAATGGTGTATTATTAGTATCTCCATTTTCTCATCTCCCCTCCACCACCTATTGTTTTCCTTCTTGGTCATATTAGCCAATCTGATAGGTGTGACATAGTATCTTAAAGAGTTGTTTTAATTTGCATTTCTTTTATCAATAGTGATTTGGAACATTTCTTCATATAACTAGTTTTAATTTCTTCATCTGAGAACTGCCTATTGTTTATCCTTTGACCATCGATCAATTGGGAAATACTTTGTAGTCTTATAAATTTGGCTCAGTTCTCTAAATATCTGACAAATGAGGCCTTTGTCAGAGATATTTGCTGTAACTTCTTCCCCCAATTTGATGTTTCCCTTCTAATTTTGGTTGTATTGGTTTTGTTTGTACAGAAACTTTTTAATGTAATGTAAACAAGATTAGCCATTCCATTTTTCGTAATATTCTCTATGTCTTGCTTGGTCATAAATTCTTTTCTTATCCATAAATCTGACACGTAAACTTTTCCATGTTCTCCTAATTTGTTTATTTCTAGATCAAGTATTCATTTTGACTTTATCTTGGTATTTGGTGTGAGTTGTTCATCTGTGCCTAGTTTCTGCTATATTGTTTTCCCAGAACTTTTTGTCAAAAATTGAGTTCTTTCCCAAGAGTATGGATCTTTGAATTTATCAAACACTAGGTTACTATGGTCACTGATTACTGTGTGTTAATTTCCTAACATATTCTATTGATCCACTACTCTATTTCTTAGCCAATACCAGATTATTTTGATGATTACCACTTTATAGTACAGTTTGCAAACTGGATGTCTAGGCCTCCTTCCTTCATAATCTTTTTCATCAATTCCCTTGATATTCTTAACATTTTATTCTTCCAGATAAATTGTTATTTTTTCTAGTTCTCAAAAATAATTTTTGGGTAGTCTGATATAACACTGAATAGGTAAATTAGTATAAGATTATCATTTTTATTCATTAGAGAAACTGGTCTAGTTTTCTTTTTTTGTTTTAGCTCTTGATGGTTTAGGTATCAGTACCATATCTGTGGCATAAAAGAAATTTGGAAGGATTCCTTCTTCCTCTGTTTTTCCAAATAGTTTCTATTTCCAAATAGAATAGTATTCTATTTCCTCTTTTGTTAATCTGCCCTATTTACATTTTTGCAATTATATAGCAATTTCACTTAGATAATCAGATTTATTGAGCTATAGTTGGACAAATTACTCCCAATAATTGCTTTTCATTCTTCTTCATTAGTTGTGTTTTCACCTATTTCATTTTTGATATTGGCAATCTGGTTTGCTTTCATTTTTTAAATCAAATCAACCAATGGGTTGTTTTGTTTTGTTTTCCATAAAATCAGCACCTTATCTTATTTATTAGTTCAATTATCTTCTTACTTTTATTTATATCTCTTTTGATTTTCAGGATTCCAATCTGGTGTTTCATTGGAGATTTTTAAATCTATTCTTTTTCTAGTTGTCTTTTTTAATTTCATGCCCAATTCACTGATCTGCTCTTTCTGTATTTTATTGATATAAGCATTTAGAGATATAAATTTCCCCCTAATAATGCTTTTGGATGCATCCCATAAATTTTGGTATTTTGTCTCCTCACTGTCAATTCTCTTTAATGAAATTACTGATTGTTTCTATGATTTGTTCTTTGACTCATTCATTCTTTAAGATTATTTAGTTTCCAATTATTTTGTCTTTGCTGCCCTTTGTGGAATGTAATTCTTATTCCATGATGTTTTTCCCCGAGGTCTTATATCTAACTATTCTATATCTATTTTTTGGTTGGATTTAATCTACTTTTGAGAAGGAAAGTCTGAGGTCCCTCACTAGTAAAGTTTTACCATCTATTTTCTTCTGAAATTTATGTAACTTTTCCTTTAGGAATATGAATGCTTGCTATTTGGTGCAAATATGTTTAGTATCAATAGTTTCATTGTTTTTGGTGCCCTTCATCAAGATATAATTCCATTCCTTATCTCTTTTGATTAGATCATTTTTTGCTTTTGTTTTGTCTGAAATCATGATTGCTATCCCAGCTTTTTTTACTTTGGCTGAAGCTGAAGAGATTCTGCTCAAGCCCCTTGCTTTTGCTCTGTGTGTGTCTCTGCTTTAAAACAGCATATTGTGGAATTTTGGTTTGTAAGCCACTCTGCTATCCTTTTCCTTTTTACGGATGAGCTCATCTCATTCACATTTAGTTATGATTACTAATTGTGTGTTGCTCTATATCTTATTTTCCCCATTTTCCACCCCATTTTATTTTTTTTATTTTTTCCCTATTAATTTCCCCATTAATTCCAATGAGAGTAAAGTTCAAGCACTGCCCGCCACATCTCTCATCTTCTCCTCTGAGACACTGCTTCATGTGAGATAATTTACTCACTTCTATCTTTTCTTTTTTTCTTCTCCCTTTGTGTTCCTCCTTCCCATCCCTTAACTTTTTTTGAATTTCAATTCTGCTTACTTCATTCCTTCTCTCTATGTACAGATATCCCTTCCATATCACAGGGGTTAGGGGCACCTCCATAACCTGGAAAATCTGCATAAAATGTTTTGGTCCTACCAGAGAAAGAGCTTTTTTTCTTTTGTGAGGTGTTTACAATATCTTATATGCATTTATAACTTTTAAATTTTTAAAGATATCTCTAAGTTTCTAGCCTTTGGGTATTGTCTGCTGGCATTCATTCTTTTTGCAAACTTTAACTTTTTCTTATTTTAACTTTAAAAAAGAAATTGCCTATATTTCGTGGTATTAAAAGATAAAATATGTTATTATACAATATTATACCTATGTTTTTTGCATTTGTGAGTTTCTAAACTTTTTCAGGGTTGTCTGCTGGCTTTGCATGTTGTCTGTAACTTCTGCAAAACTTTGCAAAAATTCCCTTCTAATTTAGAGAATGTCAAAAATTGCTTTGAAGTATAATGAAATATATTTAAGTACTCTTACTGTTCTTTCGGTTTTAAAACAATTAAATTTGATTCAGTTTGACACTTTAATTTATGATCTCTGCTAAGAAATGATTCTTCAGGAAGTAAATAATCATAAAATGAAAAAGTTAACACCAAAGCATTGTACTTAAATGGAACATATTATATTACCAAATTATTTTTCCATTAGCAGGGATTTTTCCCTTTCTTCCCATCATAGGGAAGTTCAGAGTTCAGGTTCCATAATTCCTTAAATGTCAAGAGATATAAAAATGAAACCTATTTTTCACCCTCTTATAATCCTTCCTCTTGCTCTAAAATGAGATTTTAAGATTTTAATGACAAAAAGTTAAGAAAAAGGGGGAAATGAAAGATAATATAACAAACTGAATAGAATAATGGACCTGAAGTAAGGAAATCCTGGATTGAAATCCCTCCTCTGCCATTCACTAGCTGTGTGACCCTGGGTAAATTATCTAACTTCTCTAATCCTTAAGCAACTATCTAAATTATAAAAATTATTTTTTAAGTTATGCGTGGGCTTCAATCTTTGTTGGTAAAGGGAGTTCACATGCTAATGAAATCACAGATCACTGATGGTGATGTGATAGCAGCATATATCTATTAAAGCTTTAATCAGAGTCTACCAATTTGGAAAGGTCTTGGTGGTATTGTGCATCTATGATACAATCTGTGAGTTCTAGATAGTATGGGAAAGCTGTGTTTGAAGGTTAAATAGCAAGGAATACATATTTTGGCTATAGAAATCCCAAAGTGATTGATTGTTAAGGAACACTTGCAATCTGTGTTGGGCAAAGGAGAGTACAATCTATCAGAATTACTTCTATATGACTAGGTACAAGTATGAATGGGATAAAGTAAAAAAGTCTGTCTTTACAAATAGAACCTAAAGACTATGATGACTTCAAAAACTCCTTTTACTTCCCCAGCAACTTTAGCGATTTTCTAAGACATTAGGTATTATTGTCATGAATAAAAGGTTAAATATAAGCTAACAAGATAGGGCTGAGATCACAAAAGAATCCTTTAAATTAACAAGTGTCATAGTTTGAGGAAGCCATCATTTGTAAAAATACTGCCTTCTTCACAGTGCTAAGAAGATTCTAATAAAACCATCCTTATTAATGTCAGAGTACTTTTGATTTCAAAATCTTTTCCAAATGGCCACATGACCCCTCATGCAGCGTCCTTGCCATCATACTGTGTTTCCTCCAATAAGATTTTATCCTCAAAGTAGAAACAGTAATTATGGAGTATGCTTTTCTCCAAGTACTTCAGGAACTGAGAAGTCATTTATTTTCACCTATCACAGTACCTTTGTGCAGAGGGCCTCAGCTTCTGAAATTTTCCCTTTTTCTATTAAACCAGTAAGAGCTTGACAAAGGGACCACTTTTCAATATTCTGAATGTATTTTTCAGGAAGTTCTTTTTCTTTTTCTTTGACTGTAAGTAAAAACAAGTTTATTTTTGTTTTCAATTTTAACCTATGTTTATACAAAATAGATAGGTAAGCTGTTCAACTTTTTTAAAAAGAGCTATTGATTTTTTTAAAAAGTTTCAAGACAGACAAGTATTTTAATTAACTCTTTAAGAAATGCATTGTACATAATAAAATATGCTTAAGTTAATATTTATTTCTTTATACTTCAATACCTAAATAGTTTAAACTAAGTTATGTATAAAAAGCTTTTTCACTTTACCTGTAGCAGAAATAGTAGTTAACAGTGCTATATCTAGTTCTGTCCTCTTTGGTTTTGTGTTATTTAAGAGAGCCAATGTATTGTCAGCATAACAGGCCGCCATTAGCCCTGCCCAAACAGCAGGATCATCTAAAAACAGAACCCATTAATAAAGCACAAATTTCATTAGTATGCCAATATGCTCTATGAAAACCGCTAAAAGGCACTATATTCATAAATAAAAGAAACCATTTTAATACCTGAAAATCCTGAGAGAAAATTTCGATGTTTTAAAGAAATTCTGACTAATCAAGGTCATAATGTTGAAAAAAACAAAAAGAGACTCATCACAGTATCTATCCTGTAAGATTTGCTAGCTATTTATTATTCATCCACAAAGAATGATAACACCTTAAAAAAGTTCTCCTTATGTAATTCTCTTATTTCTAAGTAGTTCATTTGATTAGAGCACTTCGCTAATAAGACCAAAGTTAGGATCAAGGTGTCAAATATAATTTATCTATTTATCTATTTCCTATTATTCCTATTTCTAGCCAGGTGGCCTACAACTCCATACTTGCATAACCAAGTCATTAAAAAAAGCATAAGTGAGTCAAAAATAAAGTACAAATACTAATGATAGTAACTCAGTGGCAATATCCTTATATGAATTAGTAGTCCAATTCAATAAGCATTTATCAAGCATTTTATACAAGTTCTAGCACTATGTAAGTCCTAGATACAAGGACATAGAATAAGGGGAAGCATCCTAGTAGAGGAAAAAAGATCAATTGGAAGTGCAGTAAAATGGACAGGTTACTAGAGCTGAAATCAGCCTTAGACAATTATAAGTTATATGATCCAGGGAAAGTCATTTAATCTCTCTGAGCCACAGTTTCTCCATCTGAAAGGGGTTTTGACTCAATGCCCTCTAAGATTCTTTCCAATTCTAAATCTATGATCCTATGATTTAGTTCAATCACCTTATTTTACAGATGAAAAAAATGAAACCTAGAAGAGGCCAGATTGGTTGGTCAACCAGCATTTATTATTGTGCTGACATCAAATTTCCCTTCACTTCTCACCTGGATGTTCTCCTGGCCTTCAGCATTGCCTCCCATATGACGTTTGTTGATGGTTTTAGATATATACTGTTTATTATTTTTAGGAAAGATCCTTCTATTCCTATACTGCCTAGTGTTTTCAAAAGGAATGGGTGTTGTATTTTGTCAAAGGCTTTTTCAGCATCTATTGAGATAATAATGTGATTTTTGTTTGTTAGCTTGTTAATATGGTCAGTTATGTGGATGGTTTTCCTAATGTTGAACCATCCTTGCATTCCTGGTATAAATGCCACCTGATCATGATGGATAACCCTCATGATTACTCACTGGAGTCTTTTTGCTAGTATTCTATTTAAGATTTTTGCATCTATGTTCATTAGGGAGATTGGTCTACTTGGCTTTGGAATCAGTACTACATTAGTGTCATAAAAGGAATTTGGTAGGACTCCTTCTTTGCTTATTATGTCAAATAATTTGTATAGTATTGGGATTAGTTGTTCTTTGAATGTTTGATAGAATTCACTTGTGAATCCATCAGGCCCTGGTGATTTTTTCTTAGGGAGTTCTTTGATGGATTGTTCAATTTCTTTTTCTGATACTGGATTATTTAAGTATTCTATTTCTTCTGCTGTTAATCTAGGCCTGTGATGGGCAAACTTTTTAAAAAGGGGGCTAAAGGAAAGAAAATGCTCATCTGTCAGTCTGTTTCTAAGGCAACTCTTTCGAAGTTTCATTGTATTGTATCCTACTCTTTGTATTCGTCAGATTAGGAATGATGCCTCATGGCTGGATAGAACATTACAGGGGGCCCATATCTGGCCTGCAGGCCGTAGTTTGCCCATCACTGATCTATGCAATTTATATTTTTTTAAATATTCATCCATACACTTAGATAGCTATATTTATTGCCATATAATTGGGCAAAATAGTTTTTAATGATTGCCTTAATGTTCTTTTCTTTAGAGGTAAGGTCTCCCTTTTCATCTTTGATACTGTTAATTTGGTTATCTTCTTTCCTTTTTTAATTAGATTTACTAGTACTTTGTCTATT
Organism: Gracilinanus agilis; assembly: GCF_016433145.1. NCBI lineage: Eukaryota > Metazoa > Chordata > Mammalia > Didelphimorphia > Didelphidae > Gracilinanus > Gracilinanus agilis. The sequence goes on along the minus strand of NC_058130.1, from coordinate 312,423,415 downwards.
TTATCTATTTTTTCAAAATATCAGCTTCTAGTCTTATTAATTCAATAGTTCTTTTACTTTTGATTTTATTAATTTCTCCTTTGATTTTTAGTTTTTAGTATTTCTAATTTAGTTTTCATCTGGGGATTTTTAATTTGTTTGCTTTCTAGTTTTTTAAGTTGCATGCCTAATTCATTAACCTATGCCCTCCCTATCTATTAATATATGCACTCAATGATATAAATTCATCATTGCCTCCCAAAAACATCATCCTGAAATCATAATACCTGAACTCTGAAACTCCTATCCCCCCTTTGTTTTAACCTTTACCTTCTGTCTTAGAATTGATACTAAGAATGTGTTCCAAGGCAGAAGAACAGTAAGGACTAGACAACTAAGGTCAAGTGACTTGTCCAGAGTCACACAGCCAGGAAGTGTCTGAGGCCAGGTTTGAACCCAAGACCTCCCATCTCCAGTGCAGGAACTCCATCCACTGAGCCACCTCACTGCCCTCAGTGTAGTTTTGTTAACAATGGATAGCTCCTCCCTCATGCTCCATTTAAATCTTCCGTCATCATTTCTAACCTAGCTGCAGGATTTCATCATATCCTGATGGTGATTGGTATATCCCCTTACCCCTTGGCACCTTGTCTTCATAGGTCGGTTTCCCCAATTAGCCTGTGAGCTCCTTGACGACAGGGACTGCCTTTTGCCCTCTTTGTATCCTCATTGAGAGAAGGAAGGCACCTAATAAAGGTTTATTGACTACTACTGACTATCAAATGACAGAGGTGATATTTGAATCCAGGTCCTCTGACTCTAGATACTCTTGATGCTCTTTTCACTTGAACTGGGCCTTGAAGGAAGCTGGAAATCATGAAAGGTAGAAGTAAAGATGAAAGACATTCCAGGAATGGGAGGTAACCTGGGAAAAGGCCATTTCTAAATGGACTCTCATTACTAAGAAAAGCCGCAGGAGTTTTTATTCCCCTCTAAAGGCAATAAGGAGCCATTAGAGCTTGCTGAGCACACATATTTACTACATAATCTTACTGGGTACCAGTGTTTTTTCTAGAAATGTGGCTAACAAAGAGCAGAGAAGAGAGGAGAATGGGGGCATCTGCTGGAGAAAATGGGAGGAGTCAAACTCAAAGACTTATGTTGAAGCCTTGGCAAGGAAAAAGCCTCTCATTATCCGGGCACAGGGAAATGGAAGGGAGGAAGAGGAAAGAGGGATGATGTCAAAGGATTTTTTAATGTGAGAAGTAGAAAAGAGAGAGCTCATGGAAAATGGTCTCCATTTTTTCAGTAAAAGGAAAAGCCCTCAAATGAAAGGGTATGAGATGTAAGATGCTTGATGAGAAAGGCGAATACCTGAAATTATGCCTGTAATGAGGAAGAGTAAAAGGATTATTGCTAATTGGTACAGTGGGAAGAGTGCTGGGCCTGAAATCAGGAAGACATGAGTTCAAATTAAGCCTTAGACACTTGTTACTATAGTTGTGTTACGCTGCGTAAGTAATTTAGCCTCTGTTGCCTTAGTCTCCTCAACTATAAAAAGGGGACAATAATAGTACCTCTCTTGGGGTTGCTGTGAGGATCAAATGAGATGATGTTTGTGAAGTGTTTATCACAGTGTATATATAGTACTTTGTAAATGGTTTATAAATGTTTATTTCCTTCCCTCCCTTTGCTGCAAGAAGAACCCAGATCAGGATTCCTAATATTCCTTCTGGCTCTAAGTCTTATTATTCCAACAAGTGTCCATGTTAATTTACATTTAACAAATTTAATGAGATTACTGGTTGAGGTTAAGAGTGCCACAGAGTAAAGTTGTGTTAATTAGCACAAACAGCCATAAGATCTCTTAGACCTTTACATCATCATCACTATTCAGTATTATACACACAAGAATTACTCAGTAAGTATCTTTTTGCTCAAGAAGCTAATCTTCCAGTTATGACTAAACAGACATACAGAAAACAACTTAATATCTATATTAAAACCTCATTAATTTAAACTACTAGAGTAGAAGGGGGGAAAATAGAGAGTTCATTTGCTTTAAAATTATTCTATTTACTCCAAATACAACTGCAATATTTTAAAATAATTTTTCAATGAAGTATATTTCTAAGTTCATGTTCTAATGGGTCTGTTTTAATGAAGAGATAAAAACTATTTTTAGTTATCAGAACATTTGCATATAAACAAATAAGGTGTTAAAGTATTAGATTTTTTCATAAAGCCCCTTTAGACTGTGAATTATTAAAAATACTAATTTTTATGCTATTCACCTGGAGATAATAGGACTGCCTTCTGAATGGTCTTCAGTGGATCATTTTTACCATCTTCTGCTAAATTGCTTCCCATTGCCAATTGATTGACTGCAGTATACAATAAGGCTTTCTGTATAATGAAAAAGAATACTGTCAAATAATCTACTTTTTTTTTTTAATTTTATTTTTTATTATTATTTTTTATCAAACCCTTAACTTCTGTGTATTGGCTCCTTGGTGGAAGAGTGGTAAGGGTGGGCAATGGGGGTCAAGTGACTTGCCCAGGGTCACACAGCTGGAAAGTGTCTGAGGTCGGATTTGAACCTAGGACCTCCCGTCTCCAGGCCTGACTCTCAATCCACTGAGCTACCCAGCTGCCCCCAAATAATCTACTTTTATGTTTGCATTTGTCCCAAAAATTACCAGGGTAACAACAGGCTGAGGATATGACATGACCCCTATATCACATTTGAAAGTCATTTAATTCTCCTATATTAATAATATGACTTATATCAAGGTGGAATATTTCTTTGCAATAAGGGAAACAAACCTTTCCATGATTTGAGTCAAGTATATGAGCCACTTTTCCTGCTACAGCTCCACCCTAAAATATAAAATATTGAACAATTACATTATGATTGTTGCAGAAATTGCACAAAATAGTTAAGTAAAGATGTCATCTTTTAAAATTCTTTTTTTAAAAAACCCCTACATTCCATCTTACAATCAGTAAGGGCTAGGCAAGGGAGGTTAAATGACTTGGGCAGGATCAGAGAGCTAGGATGTTTCTGAGACTAGATGTGAATCTAGGACTTCCCATCTCTAGTCCTGGCTCTCAATCCACTAAGCCACCTCATCACCCTTTAAAAAAATATTTTGTTTAGAATTTATATTATGAAAATAATCATCAAACAAAATATTTCTCCAAAAATAAGAATCATGAGACAAATAAGACACTTTAATATATAAAATTGTATAAAAATACTCATACATATACAACATATACCACTACATAAAATTCATGAAGATATTAACAAAAACTGCCTAATTTGTTTAGGTCCTTTTTTATACTTTTTGTTTTCTGAGCATATTGGGAAAAAATGTTTTACTGTTATACCTTTCTGGAGGGGAAGGCTTATCTACTGCTACCCACTAACCTGCCATATTCTGGGGTTCCCTTCTCAATGAGAAATCTTCCTTTGTAACAAATATGTAAAGTCCCAGAAAAAAAAAAGCAATACCTTTGCAATTCTGATTTGAAAAGTTAGGATTTTTCCAATTCATCAAACCCAAAAGTTCTTTATTTGAGGCAACTCATTATTATTACTAAGAGTAGCTCATTACTGTTATGACACCAATATATTTTTTAAAAGCCATAATGATGTTATCAATTAAAAGTAACTAGCATTGGTAATTATCCCCATCTCCAATTGCCTACTAGATATCTCAAATTAGATACAGACATCTTAATTTCAAAGGCAGCTAGGTGGTGAAGTGGATAGAGTCCTGGGTCCAAAGTCAGGAAGATATGAGTTTAAATTCCACCTCAGACACTAACTGTAAGACCTTCAACAAGTCATTTAACCCTGTTTGCCTCAGTTTCCATATCCATAAAATGAATTGGATAAAGAAATGGCAAACCACTCCAGTGTTTTCCAAGAAAACTCCAAAAGAAGTCATGAAGTGTCAAATACAATTGAAATGACAAAACAATCACATCTTAAATTCAAAGTCCTCTTCTCTTCCTAAATTTTTACTATTGCTGTGGAGCACACTTTCATCTTCTCAATCACCCATGCCTAGAATTCTTTCCTTCCTTGTCTCCACCTCCAGCTCTTCTCATCCCATACAACTTTTACTCTCAAAAAGCATAAGAATGCAGATTTAAAATTGCAAAAGATATTAAGAGATTATTCCCCCATGTCTGGAACTCTCTGCTTCTGCCTCACTTCTGTCTCTTGGTTTCCCTGTCTTCCTTTTCAAATATCAACTAATATTCTACCTTCTACAAAAGAAGCCTTTTCTGTTCTCCCTTAATATTACCTTCCCACCATTTGCCCTGCATATCTCATTTATACTTGGTTATTTGCATTTGGGCTCCCCCAATAGATTGAGAGCTCTATGAAAGCAGAGACTAACTTCTGCCTTTCTTAGTATTTCCAGACTTAGTAGTGCCTAGCACATAAGTTCTTAATAAACGTTTGTGGACTTGATGTGATATTTTCTAATTATTTGCTTCTATTTACATAAAATGCTCAGTAAAATTGTTAAAACTTCAAATTTTAATAAAATTCATTCCTATACTCTACTATTTCAATGATTAATTCAAAAATTAAATAATAATAACACAGAAAGCTTCCAATCTAAACCATGAAACTCAACTGAATCCAAAGAAAATACCACCATGCACCCTTTCGATCAATCACCAGAGAAGTTTTTTAGTTGGAACTGTTGTGAGGAAGATTAGATTAGTTAGTAATTAAGAATTAAGGTTCATCTAGCAGGCTGGAGCTGGAGCATTCTAGGATAGAATGAAGGAGGAGGAAGTGTGTGTGCCCTCCATTAGTGGTGGGCAAAAACTGTTGCCAGCCCAGGGAGATCTCAGACCCTGCTTCCTGATTTCCTTGGGATCCTGAGTGGAGGGGGATTTCCAGCAACAACAGAGCTGCACTAAGAAGAGGAGAAGTTTGGGACCTGGTGGACAGTTTCTCAACTACACTCTTTCTTCTTGGATATCTTGGACCACCTAGGATTTTGGCATCCTGTGAACCTCTTTGGAAAGTTGTGAGAACCCTCAAAGACACCCCTCTGATCCATAGCTGTGCTGATTCAACACTGGCTGGCACCAGGATTGATTCAGCCTTCTAGAGACTCCACTGCAACTTGGGCCCTGCTTGTTAGATCACTTAGATTTAGAGTAGAATGAGTCTTCCCTTTGCCCTGTGGGTTTTGTCATTAGGATTTAAGGTTTTAGAATAGACATCCCTATCCCACCTTTTAGTTGAACATAATTAAAACCAGTTAATCCCTCTTACCTTGCCTGCTTGTTTCTAGACTCTGGCCTAGGGGAAGCTGAGTGACAGTTAAGACCAACTGCCATTCCTGTGTGAATCCAGTAAACTCTGTTCTTTCCATCCTGGTCCAGTCTCTCTTAACCCCAGTGTGTGTACCCACAATTACTTAGTTTTATTATAATATCCCTGGTGTCTCCATTATCCATTACCTTATTTATTATCATTTTCAACAGAACTGAAGGAACTTGTAGAGAGCTATAAATAAATAGTTTAATCTGTAAATCCTATCAGATCCAACTATAGCTGATAATTATAACTAATTGATGACTCCTTTTATTATTAAAAGTTTTCCTGTGTAATAAATCATTTTAATTTTAAAAAAAGGGGGAAATACGTGGGAAGCCAATAAGAGAATAGATAAAAATCTGAGACCCCTCTTTTGACCCCTTTTGTGATCCTTGTGATTTCTTATTGAAAAGTATTGTGGCCTTATTGAAAAGCTTTAAGTTCCTAGCTAACCAGCAGTTAAAAGGATTAACACTGCTCCCCTATGGCCAGGAATGCAGCTGCCTGGTATAGCCAAGGCCAAAACCTTAGCAGGGGAAATTCAACTCTGAGAAAAATATTCCCCAACTTGGCTTTCTGATAAGAACCCAGTCAAAATTCAGCCTTGACCTTGTTCTATTCTGAAGCCAATGTTTTTTGTTTTGATATGACATAATTTGTAACTTCTGCGCATCTGCGAAGTTTCCAAGGGGAGGGGGGGGGATTCTTTTGTGTGAAATGAGTCTTGAAATATATACAATAAACTCCATGCTCCTAGAGTCAGAGCTGGAAGCATAAGCTAAAAAATCATTTCCATGTCGCCTTCTTATCAACTAAGCCATCCTTATCAGATTATCAGAGATGATAAAAAAATCTCAAGAGGAACTATAAAGTAAGGTACTAATTTTTTTTAAGTAGCAGGCTTGATAAATAATGGAAAAATAGGTATTTAGATTTCCAGCTTCAAATCTATAATCCCATGAAATGGATTCTGTAGGTGAAGAGGAAGTTTCGCCCAATTATTTTTCTATTATTTGTGGATTTTTTTATTCTTTTCTCATATGTAGACATCAGTTGGACTTTGATACTGTCCTTTCTCAAGAGTTCTCTAAACAAAGCTATATTTCCTATATCAAAAGCATAAATCCTTGGCAGTATTAACATCTCAATATCCTTGGAAGTCCTATACAACCAATAAAAGGCATAAAATAAAAATAATTTTGAAATAAATCACAAAACATCTGAATCAAAGAATTTGAGTTGGAAGGGACCTCAGCAACCATCTAGTCACTCATTCCCGAATAAGAATCCCCTCTACAAGATCCCTAACAAAAGATCCTCTAGATTGTTCTTGAAGGCCTCTAGTAAGATCATTTCTCCATAAGGCATCCAATTCCATTTGAGCCCAGTTTTAAAGATTAGGAATTCTATCTTTAAATCAAGCCATAAAAACTTCTTTGCAACTTCTATCATTTGTCCCTTGTTCTACTCTTAGGGGAATAAGTAGAACTAGTATAAGTCCTCTTCCTACAGCAGACAGTCCTTCAAATACCAGAAAACACTTAGATGCCCCACATCCACTCAGTTCTTCTCTTCTCTGAGTTAAGCACCTTCAACCATTCTTCCTACAGCAAGATCTTGAGGCCTTGGATCATTCTGCTGTCCTCCCTCACTACTCTCAATAGTTCATCAATAGCCTTCAAAAAATATGGTGCTCAAACCTGGTGTCAAATGGGGTGCAAACGAGTCCCATTAACCAAATTAGTTTATTTGTATTGTTATAAATATTTGTAGACAGCAGTATAGTTAGGTGGATTCAGAAACTGGATGAATGGCCAGAACCAAAGAGTAATCAATCACTAATGGATTAGTAACAACTTGAAAGAAGATGTCTACTGTCATGTCTCAAGAATCTATTCTTTGCCACTCCTTCAACATTTTTATCAATGATCTAAATCCACAGGCAGCACACTTGTCAAATGTGCCAACGGAATGAAGCTGAGGTATGGGATAGCTAACATATTGAATAACAAAGTCAAGCTCCCAAAAAGATCTGCAAAGGTTAAATATGAATTTAATAAACTGATACTTATCTTATCACCTTAAACATTTATATAGTATTTTAAAATTTGCAAAATTTTATATATTTTTTTATTTGAACCTCAAGAACCCTGTTAAGGCAAGTGCTATTTTTATCTTCATTTTACAGAAGAGGAAAAATGAGGCTGAGAGCACTTAAGGGACTTGCTTAGGATCACACAGATAGTAAATGTTTAAGGCAAGATTCAAATTTTGGCCTGCCTGACTTTAAATCTAAAACTCTAACCATTAAATCCTAATTTTGGGTTTATAAAATCAACTTTACAAACACAAAATGGGCATAATGGATGGACACATTTTATGAAAAAGTTCAAGGTGTTTTAGGAGACTAGATATTTAATAGGAATTGACAATGTTGCCTGGCAAACAAAATAAAATATTATAATAGACTGAATCAAGGAGGTAATATTACCCAAGAGGAGAAAGACTAGCTACAGTCTCTGACTGAAATCGTCCCTGACCAAACCACATTTATATGCTATTCAGTTTCTCAGTAAAATAACTAGCTATAAAAGAATTAAGTGAAGGAACTGGGAACATTTTGACCTAGAAAAGACATAATAAGATCTTATTTTATAAACTATCACATGAAAAAAGGATTAGATTTGATCATGGCTTAAAGCAGAGGTTCCCAAACTTTTTTGGCCTACCACCCCCTTTTCAGAAAAAATATTACTTAGCCCCCTGGAAATTAATTTTTTTTAAATTTTAATAGCAATTAATAGGAAAGATAAATGCACCTGTGGCCATCACTGCTTCCCCTGGATCACTGCAGCACCCACCAGTGGGCAGTAGCACCCACTTTGGAAATCACTGGCTTAAAGGGACAATGTAAGAACAATGGATAGAATTTTAAAAGGGATATAGTTTAGTTAAATATAAGGAACATTTTCATAATTACAAGACCATTGGAGCTATATTAGAAGAATGAGTTGTTTTTGGAGTGAGTGATTTTCATTTGGGAGGAAGTTTTCAAATGCTGGTTGAATAAACATATGTTAGTGATACTATAGTAGGGATTCTTAGCCAAGTATGGGCTGAACTAGATGGACTTCTTAGGACCCTTACAACTTTTTGATGGTTGTAAAACTTAAAAAACCATAACATTTTGTCAGACTTTAGAGAGAAACTTACTTGGGCATTTCGTGGGGTATACTGTGGAACTACTCGGGATAAAAGAGACCAAAGAGCAGGATCTGCTGGGTTACTAAAGAGGAGATAAAGAAAAATAACATGGTTTAAAATGTAGTTATTTATACAAAAGCAAATAAAATAATTTTCATTTTTTCCCCTCAGAACTTTAAGCATAAATTATTTTAGTCATATAAAATTCATTTATGATAAATGTTCCTTGCTCAATAGGAAATTCCTAGTTTTCAAGAAAAACATAAGCTATTTTCTGTTGTATGACTGTATAATATCTCTATAAAAGTACAATACAATTATAATTAAAAGAGATAAATAAAAGTGAGGGAATTCCCTCTAAGAAACTTTTTATAATTCTGAGGGGTTAGATGATATACTCATTGTCATCTCAGTCAGTTTATAGAAGAGGAAAAATTAAATCCAGGTCTTCCTGACACAAAACAACTTCCTTATCCACTGTACTACATCATCTCACTATCTGAGCAATTATTTGCCTTAAATACTAAGGAGATTCATATTTTAAAGGGTCAAATTTAAGTTACACAGAAAATGATTAATTGAGAAAAGATTGCAAAGAACCAAGTTACTAAAGGAAACTGGCTTGATCAACTTGCAAGTAAAAATGCTTCTCTTAAACTTAGCTTATATGAGGGTAGCCTATTACTTTCTCAAATGAGCTTATACATTTATTGGGACAGGTAGACGTGTTCATATCTTCAGACTGATGACATCAATATAATTTGCAATCTTCATGAGAAGCCTAGAGCACGTCAAAATTTGGCGACTTGCCTATGGTTGTTATATTACCAGTCCCCTTTTTACCTCAACTCCCTCCGTTCATGAAACAAAAACAAAACTCTAGTAACAAATAGGCATAGTCAAGCAAAATAAATTCCCACATTTGCTGTGTCTTAGAAATGTATATCTCATTCTACACCTTGAGACTACAAATATTTGTATGATGGACTTAATTCATTTTAACATGCTCACTCAAATCTTATACTAAAGCTAACTACAATAAGTGAAATTCAAAGTTCTCAAATACAGATTTTTACCTGTGGATAGCTTTAGACACCTGCCTCTGCACTGACACATTTCGACCTTGTAATGCACAAACAGCTGCTGTAATAAGGCACTTCTGATAATCATCATCTTTCAGTTTTATGTGCTTTAATAATTCATTAAGTGCTGCTTTTGAAAGGGTAGCATCCTTCATTGCCAGTCCTAGAGCACAGAGTGCCTGAAGGCTTTCTGTGGTTGGCTCCTTTAAGATAGAACTGCAAGTTCAGAAAAGAGAAAAAAAAAATACACAATTTACAATTTACAACAGTATACAATTTCTAAGATGCTGACAGTTATCTGTCAAAGAAACTACCTAAAATCATTTTTTACTAAAAAGGTTTCACCAGAGCAAATCTGATTTCTCTGGATTATGAAACTACATACTAGTACTATTATAACCAAAAATCCATGTGCTTAACTGATTCTTAGTCTTATGGGGGAAAAGGGGGTTAAAGGTGGGCAAGAATAGGAGTTGGGAAAGACCTTTTTTCCCCAAATCAAGTTATTTAAAGTCCTTAAAAATACTGAGTCAAGTTCTGTGAACCTCTTAAGAAGTTACTGAAATAATTTTGATAATGATGTTTGACTTCAATAACCATCCTGAAATGAGTAACAAAGAAGAAAAAAATAACATCTTCAATGTAAAAATATCTAATTTCTCATGACTCCCCAAAAAAGCTTCCATCTAATTAGCACAATGTTACAGCAACCAGAACTCTCTATATATAAAAGCTACATATTTTACTCATGTCTATTACAACTCTAGTCAATTTTTTTTGGACTTAATGACATTTAAGGCTTACAAGAATTTTGGCAATTGATATAATCTCTAGTGAAATCTGATTTAGAGGCTAAAGTAAAAATGGATAGGAAATCTTATTAATATATACAAATACATCTCAGACTCAAAATTTCTTATTGGAGTAAACATTAGTTGTTATCTCATTTTACCAAAAAAGAAACTAAGGCCTAGAGATCAAGTAACTTACTCAAATTTTCATAGCTAGGGAGAAGTAGAATGAAGCTCACAAATTCTGGGCCAGTACTCTTTCCATTATACCACGCTTCTGATCTATAAACTTTGGGTAAAATCTAGGAATCCCTAGCAATTGCTGAGTTTGGATTGTACTTGTCCCAAAAGTTATTCAAAAAGTATTCAGAAGAATTAAATAAAAACAATTATTAATGAATAATGTTGCAAAAAAATGATATACCTGTTGAACCAATGTAGTTTTAAGGGAGGTATAGAGCAATGTGTTTAGTTCTCTTTAGTAGTAAATAAGCATTAAAACTCTAATTTACATAAGAACTATTTTGGGGAAACAAGAAATCAGAAAGAAACAAGAAGATGGAAACATGCCTGGAGATCAGGAGTATTTAGCAATGTAGCCCAAGGAAGGATATCAGTAATGGTACAGATAAAACTAACAATCAGACAGATGTGTTAGAAAAGGAAGAAAAAAATGAAACAATACAAATTAGTATCAGTGACAAAGGAGAAAAGCTCTTTCTGTACAATGATGGAAAAGGAAAAATTTTAATCCTTTGCAAACAATATCTGTAATTTACAAAAGTCTTCCTCATCAGACTTATTAAGTATTTACTGAACTGAAACTCTCACTGTCCTATAATATTCCATTCAACAAATGTTTATTAATGTAAGATGTTTAAAATATAAAGTCATAGGTAAGGTGTTGGGGTTACAAAGATGAATACTAGAATAAAGTTCCTGCCTTCAAGGAGTATATAGTTCCCATTTTTTAATCTTATTTTGCAAATACTTTTTGAAGATTTTTATGTGGTTACATTACACTTCTGAAATTACCCTCCTGACTTGTCCATATCAAAAAATACCTACTATAAACATATAATAGACACTCAAAAGTTCCTGTACAACCACTAAAAATGTAACGTTCTTGAATTTTCAGTTTTGGTAGAAAAGATGAATGGCATCACCACTTGAGGATGAAAAAATGAACTAAAATTTAAGACAGAAGAGAAGTAGGTAAAAATTTAGGTTCTAAATCCAGCAGCATGAAACAGGCATCAATAAAGATTCCTGGTCACATAAAGACAATAAGACTCTCTATTAGTATTAAACAAGTTCACTTCTCAAACCAATCATATTTCCTATTGTACCCTGCGCCAAGTCAGCCTTTGATGACTCCCTCCATCCTTGACAGAAATTTGATCACATAACCCACTACTCAATAAAGTCCAGTGGCTCCCTTTTACCTTCAGGATCAAATACAAAATTCTCTACCTGGTATTCAAAGTCCTTCATAGCATAACCCCTTCCTCCCTTTCTAAGTTTCTAACATTTTACTCTTTACCACATATTCTTCAGTCAAGTGGCAATGGCCTCCCTGTTTCCTACAAGATACTACATCTTTTGATCCTCAGTATTTTCTCTGGATGTCCCCCCTTACCTGGAATGCTTTCTTTTTTCACCTCTGCCTTCCAGCTTCCTTCAATTCCCAACTAAAATCCCATCTTCTATAGGAAGCCTTTCCTAACTCCTCTTAATTTTAGCACTTTCTCTCTGTTAATGATTGCCTATTTATCCTGTACATAGACTAACTGAACATATTTGTTACTTGTTATCTCCCCCCCATTACACTGTGGGCTCCTTAAGGACAAGAAATTTCTTGGATTTCTTTTCATCTCCACAGTGCCTGGCACATAGTAGTAGGTGCTGAATAAAAGCTTACTGACTGAAAAAATTTTTTTAAGTAAAAAACAATGTAGATAGGCTGGCTGTTTCCTAATTGTCCTGTCTCTCCAAAAATACAGAAACAATTCATGCGTATATTGTCATAAGGAAAAAAAACTTGATAAGATTTTCCCAACGCTACCTGATACTTCAATAGTTGATAACCAAAGGGCTACCAACAATTGTTTCCAGAATGTAGTTTTTGCTTCAAAATAAACACAAATTTCAACCTAGCCATCCCCTGATATAAAAATGATTAAAAAATCAATGTCGGGGCAGCTGGGTAGCTCAGTGGAGTGAGAGTCAGGCCTAGAGGCAGGAGGTCCTAGGTTCAAATCCGGCCTCAGCCACTTCCCAGCTGTGTGACCCTGGGCAAGTCACTTGACCCCCATTGCCCACCCTTACCAATCTTCCACCTATGAGACAATACACCGAAGTACAAGGGTTTAAAAAAAAAAATCAATGTCAACTATACATACCATTTGAATAGTAATGTCTTGGCTGTGTCCATTTTATTTTGTTTGTATTCTGCTATTGCCAGGGCTGTCAGGATATGAGCTTTGTCCTGCTCTGATTCAACAATGGACAAGGCTCTCTCATAGGCTGTTAATTAAGGTGATTTGGAAACAAAAATAAAATAGCATAAAAAGTAATCCCAATTTTTAAAACAGAGGCAAAAGGAATGAGTATCTTTATTATTACATTTTGTTTTAAATGAATACAATATGGATTAATAATCCATTTAACTAAGGTTCTACATCTCTGGGAATCTCTGCCCCAAAAGTTGTTCTGAGATTCCTTTTTCTACCATCCAACCATTCTCCTACCTCAGATTTCCCAAAGAGGTTTGGAAGCACCCAAACCTAGAACACAGCCTGGGTCAGAGGTAATTCCATAAGATACCCAAATGTTTAGACCCATGGCACAATAAATAAGTCATGCTATAAACAGAGTTTTGCCTCATAGTCTAATAATAGTAACAAGTGTTTCAGTATGCCCCAGAAAAACCCAAAAGGCTGATCTGTTTAGTTTTTGTCCAACTTATCAACTTATGGTATCAAAAATTTGAACTTTATAACTACATTAAAACATTCAAAGTATAAAGATAAATTCTACTTATCCCTGGTGAAGACATACTTTCGCTTCAGGTAACAGACTCACCTTTGTTGCTCTCTTGAAAAAGTCCTTTCTTGAATAAAGCAAGTGCAAGACCTATGATGTCATCGAAGTCTTCAAGAGGGGTTGACTTAAAAGCCTGAATGGCTTTATCATATTCAGCAGTAGCACTGAGAGGGAAAGGACTCTAATTTATATCATCAAAAACTAAAAGTATAACAACCCAATAAATATATTTTACTAAGAACTATTCCTGCAAGAAATTCATTTGTACTTACTTTTTTTATAGTTGAGGTTCAATATTCCCCTAATACTAAAATACTAAATACTATAAAATACTAAAATACCATAAAACAGAATACTATTTAGAAAGAAATTAAAAGTGTATATGTAATTCAAACTGAATATTCAATAAATAGTAATGGTCTCTGAATTTTGCTCCATTTAAATTACACATGTGAACATTTTTGTCCTGGGATGATAATAGCTAAAGATGAATAGTTCTTTAAGAAGTTTGCAAAGCCCATTAAACACATTATCTCATTTAATGACAAAGTAGGTACTTAATAATAATTCTGTACTTTTTCCTGTCATAAAAATACATTTCTTTCACATTATTATTCTATTTATTCTATATGGTTATGAACTGAAATTTCAGTTGACTGATACAGCTGCTTTAGGCTGTAGCTAATCAGTAAATACTTGCACATGAGAAATGGCACAATAGAAGCTTCCTGGAAAGAGAATTAGACCACTCACTGTGAGAGTGAAAAGGAATAGATTACCAGCCTGAGAGCTGCATTGGTACCTATGGATGGTATCTGGATAAGAACTGCACAGAATGAAGTGGTCTGAAAGGGATGGGATCTATACCACTAGAGATAAGGCCTGACCGATGACTTAACAATTATTCATGAAGAATGCTTTTTTCAGGGCTAATATGAAAACACACTATATGATTTGAATACTATTTATAAGAATTAGGGATATTTTACCAGGAGAATATTTAGGGAGGATATGAGTCTGGATATAAAATTGAAACTTCCTGATTTTTAGGCTTAGTGCTCTATTTTACTATGCCAACAATTCTAAATTCATAGCTGGAAGAAACCTTCAAGATGCCAGACCAGTCATCTAGTTGATGAGGATTTAAAACTCTCATCTCCCATAGAAGTGATAAAACTTGTCTGAAATAGTAAGTGGCATAAGCAGGACTTGAAATGAGGTCCTCTAATTCTGAATCTAGTATTCTTTCAGTTGCCCTGGATTGCCTCTCTGGGTCTCAGTTTTCTTGTCTATAAAATGAGGGCGATAATATCTGAAGTATCTCCCTCACGGGGTTGTTATAAGGCTTAAGAATGAAGTATTTAAAATACTATCTAAATGTCGGGTATTGATAATATATAATTAGAGTTATGTAGAAGAGGGATTCGATTTTTATTCTTAACATATTTTGGGTAGTATAACCAGGATAAATTGGTCAATTACAGGGGTACAGATTTTATTTCACTGTAAAGTTTTAAGAATCTATTTTTAAATGGTATGGGGCATCACAGTCACTAGAAGTATTCAAGCAGAGTCTGTGCTCTCTATTCACCATAATTATTATTGAAGAAATCCTTAAATTGGGTGGGATGATGAACTGGGTAATTGCTAAGATCCTTTCCAAATTAAGATGGTGATTTTTCTGAGGAAAACAACTTTTTAACAACAACTTAAAAATAAGTTTTTGTAAAAAAAAAAATCCATTTTTAAGTTGAAAATTTCTGTTTATATATCTTTTCTGTTATGATATAAGATAAAATTGTTTTTGTTTGGCTGGTCCAACTTAGATGATTCCAGAAAATGTTTATTAAGAATTAGTTGACCAGATCAAATATCTACTATGTGCTGTGCTAGGTGCTGGGGTTATAGGCAGAAATGAAATAATTTCCTTAAGGAGCATACATTGTATCACAGGAGACAATATACAAATAGATGTGCAATATTCACAAAATCATTTTGGTGGAAAAAGAATAAGGAAGGGCCTCATATAAATGGCATCTGAAGTAATCTTTGAAGGAATTAAGGTAGGGCTGGGAAATAGAATGTTGTGTGTGAGGAATAAAGAAGCCAATTTTGCTGCATTAATCTATAAATATTAAGATATATTGAAAGGACTGTGCAATATATACCAAATAGAATCCACCCCACTCCCTTCTTCCTGTTCCACACCAAGCCCCAATCACTGTCCATCTGTGGTGCCCAAGATCCACATGCTGATGTATCCATTCACTTGAAAGCCTGTCCATCCAACTGCATGTCTAGGACACAGGCCTTTTTATTTTATTTTTCCCTTGCTCTGTGGACTATTGGGTTGATCCCTTTTAAATATCTGGGATTTCACTGAGGAAACCCCATAGTACTCTGGGATTTCAGGTGATCAGCACAGTGTCATCTGCACATTTCTGAAAAATCTATCTATATGGATAAGGTCTTCCATTTGGACTTCATAAAATTAATAGAAATAATAAATAGCTAGCATTTTATAGCACTTTAAAGTTTGCAAAGCATTTTCTCTAGGTTATCCAAGTTGGTTTTCAAAAGAACCCTAAGAGATAGATGTTATTATTTCCTCCTTTTTTACAGATGAGGAAACTGAAGCTGAAAGAGGTTAAGTGGCTTGTACAGGATCACAAAGCCATAAGTGACTGACGTAGAATTTGAACTCAGATCTTCTTGATTCTAAGACCAATGCTCTATCTAACTATGTTATAATTTAGCCTTCCCAAATGACTATAATAATCACACATAATTTCCTATTTTCATATTATAGGTCTCTTATTCTTCTGCATCATCGATCAAGTAAGTGTCAAACAAAATGAATTTTCTAATAGCTTCTGGGTAAAAAACAAAAATATGTGGCAATAAATGAAACATCCTTCCTTTATAGATGCAACGCCTATGTCTTTTGGTTCATTGATAGAAGAAAGTCAATGTAGATTTTATTCAAATCCTCAGCACATAAACTTGTTGGACTTTGCTAGGAAACCCCAAATGGGATCACAGAGACTCAGACATGCCTGAAACAAGTGAACAACAATAACAAAAATCTCACAGGGTTAAGAGGATAATGTGTGGATGGCATTTTGCAAATCTTAAAGGAGTACATGAACTTGGCTATTAGCTACTATCACAAATAAAACAAAGATGAAAAAGTAGAAAAAAGAGGAAAAGGGTAAAAATAAATGGAAAGAAGTGAAGAAGGCAGAGAAGCACACAAAGAGACTATCCTGAAATAACTTAGAAAGATTTGGATTGGGGAGGAATAAGATTAGAAGAGAATTAACAAAGATACTTATGTATGTGTGAAAAAGAAATTACCTGATCTATCAGCAGAAAAAAGAAAATGGGAAGACATAAACATGATGTTTCAATAATCTTCAAAGAGTGAATGGGATTTTGCTTGTTAAGGATTTCAGGTCAAAAAGTTACTACACAGGCTAATAGGTATCAAATACCTCAGATGTTATTCAGAGAAGCCTCAGGGTGGGTAAAAAACAAGAGATGTAGGGGGCAGCTAGATAAGCTCAGTGGATTGAGAGCCAGGCCTAGAGACGGAAGGTCCTAGGTTCAAATCTGGCCTCAGACACTTCCCAGCTGTGTGACCCTGGGCAAGTCACTTGACCCCCATTGCCTACCCTTACCCACTCTTCTGCCTTAAAAAAAAAAAAAAAAAAAAAAAAAAAAAAAAAAAAAAAAAAACAAGAGATGTGTGTAAAGCTAGCATCTAGAAATGAAATGTTCATCATCTAGAGAATAACTACATTAAAAATTTTCTTTTCTTTAGTATTCTAAAGAGTAGTAAGAGAGTGATATATTCTGCTCCCAACTGGAAGCAAGCAAATTATTCCAAATTAAGTTTAATTACATTTAAAAGTTTTGGCAGATTGGGATCAAATTCAAATTTCAAAAATAGAATATTATATTTTTTTAAGTGAAAAAAAATGCTTACGATACTCCCATTTAAAAATAATGAATTTACTGCAAATTTCATAAAATGTTTTTGAGTAAAAATCAGAACTGGTCCCACAAAAATAAACAGAAAATATTCTGCTTACCATAATACACGGCCATAACTTCTTAATGTAACATTATAGATCTCTTGTTTTTCTTCATTCTGCAGTAACAAAATTGCCCTTGGCAAAAGAAAAATATTTTGAATAATCTACATTCAACAATATTCTTTACATCTTTATTGTTAGATATATCCATTTACATAGACAGGGAAAAGAAGTTATTGTGACTTCCCAGTGAGTTGTAGTTTTAAATGGTGGCTGTAAGTTTAAATCTGAAGTAATAGCAATTGGGGGAAAAGTATATACAGAAATTGAAAGTACCTTTAAAAGATACTTAAGAGTGCAGCTTTATCATCAGTCTTCTTTACATTTACCTAGATAATCAACCAGAATTGGTTTTACAAACTCCTAGAGTCAGCTAGCAGTTTGTTCAAAGTAGTTCCTTTGAACTACTGCTAGTGCCTATAAAGGGTATAACCAAGGAATTACTTCTCTGATGGAATAAATGCATCTAACAAAGGGAACGCTATGATACATATCATTAAGTTAAGGTAAAAAAAGAGTTTTCTCCTCTTTAGTAAAGTGTCTCTTTTGAATGAAGATATTCTTGTTAGCAAAAATATAGGTAACAATAAGATTCAGAGGTCTGCAAATTATTTCAGGTCTTTTTGTGATGTTATCTGGAAGGTATTTTTTGGTTCTTCTTCTAACCTTCCCTGGCTAAACAAATTTATCTTACAAAGTAGACCAAGCTATAGAGAAATCTAGAGTTCCATGCAGAAAATTATACTTTCCTAAAAAGAAAATGTTTAAAATTCTATAGTGGGATAAAGACTATGCATAAATACCCAAGTTTCCCTCTTTCCCACCTTTAGAAACATGTTTACATATGATGAAAGATTAGGAACTTTTATAAAACATTTATTCAGTACAAACCCTGCAACTGTACAAGATGCTCTGATGATAGATCCATTAAATCCAAGTAGAAAATAAAGAATATCTTCATTACTCAGGTAATATTAAATATATACTTTACCTTTGATATGCATCTGCTGCCTCTTTTTTCAGTTGCAGATATTCATTTAAATAACCCAACATTGTAAAAGCTGGAGCATAATTCTGAATTCTTTCTGAAAAATACAAAAATACTATACTTGATATATGCCTCATGAATGCTTGGTATTTTCAGCCAACACCTTAATTCGCGGTTCTTTTATATTAATTTTTTAAATTGTTATCTCAGTGAGTCATTTTAGCTGGAGCTGAATTCATAATAAATTTATCCAAGTTACAATGCCATATTAAATACTAGCCTAAATTTATCCTCAATATATAATGTCCAGTCAATGTTCAAATCATTAAACTATATCTACATAGCACCCTCAGGCTGAAAATATTCTATATACAATATCAAATTTGATCCTCACAACAGTTAATTACTACCACTATTATTATTTTACAAAGAAAAAATAGTAACTCAGAGAGATTATGGGGTTAGCACAATTATAAGCCTTAACTATAGTGTCAAAGATTGGATTAAAAACTAGATCTAACCAAAATCCAAGTTCTTCCCTATTTACATGATTTTAAAGTTTAAAATTGCTTTATTTCTATTTCTGAAAGTAACAATGTGAAACTCTAGCCCACATTAAAACCTGTCTTTAGATGTTTGGAAGGAAGATCTGTTTTGTAGGCTAATCACTTTTGCCTTCCCATGATTAAATTTAGCTACAATTTCCCTCAGAGGTTTTATGTGCTTGAGGGAAAAAAAATCTAAACAGTAATGATAAATTCCAAAACTCAAACAAAAATTAAGCACTTGTTTGTGCTATACACCTTAAATTTTTAATGTCAAAAGACATACATAATTAGGGGGCAGCTAGGTGACTCAGTGGCTAGAGAGCCAGGTCTGGATATGGAAGGAGCTGGATTCAACTCTGGTCCCAAACATGTCCTAGCTGTGTGACCCTGAGCAAGTCACCTAACCTCCCTTGCCTAGCTCTTACTGCTACTTAGTGCTAATTTTAAAATGGAAGGTAAAATGTGAACTGGAAAGACCTCCAGGAATTGACACAGAGACTGATACACTGTGGCACAATGAATGTATTAGACTTTTCTACTAGCAGCAATGCAATGACTCAGGACAATCCAAAGGAATTTATGAGAAAGAATGCTATCCACATCCAGAGAACGAACTGTGGGAGCAGAAACACAGAAAAAAAAAAAAAACACATGATCTATCACGTGGTTCGATATGGATATGATTAGGGTTTTGATGTTAGAGGATCACTCTACTGCAAATATGAATAATAATAGGCTCTGAACATGTATAACCCAGTGGAACTGCTTGTCAGCTTCAGGATGGGGAAGAAAAGAGTGTGGGGGGGGGGGGCCAAGGGGGAGAATCATGAATCATGTAACCATGGAAAAATATTCTAAAGAAAAAAATTTAAAAAAAAAATAAAATGGAAGGTAAGAGTTATTTTTTAAAGGTATAATAATAAACTAAGATACAATGCAGAAGCAGAAATAAAGTTGCCAATGTAGATATTCAACTATGGAATCATGTCTATTAATATGATATATCAACACAACATATCACAAGTTGAAGAAAAATAAATCTCATTTATTCAGACCTCTAGGAAATAAGTTATTTAATGCTCACTTTCATGGCTTCCTAGACTCAAGTGAGATGGTACTTTCTGCACAAGGCCTTTCCTTGTCCTTCACTGCTACTGTCTTCCCTCTGAGATTACCTCAATTTAGAACATATCCTTTATATGAACAAAACTGTTTGCATGTTGTCTCCCTGATTAAAATGGTTTTTACTCTGTAGCCCCAGTGCTAAAAACACAGCAAATTCTTAATAAATATCTGAGAATGATGATGATGATGATGATGATGATGATGATGATAAAGAAGAACTTCCCTACCTTCTTAAACAGCATATTAAAATTGCTATTGATGGCTCAGATTATCATTACTAATAAGCTATATTTTATAATGTAGTGATACCTTCATGACCTACTTCATTTGTGTGTGTGTGTGTGTGTAGGCAGAATAGTACAGAGGAAAAAGTACATTTGTAGACAAGAGGATATAAGTTTGAATGCTGGTTGTACCATATAGTGCCCTGAGTGATCTAGGATAAGTCACCTAATCTCTCTAGGCTTCAGATTATACTTTTATAAAATAACTTGTGTGGATTTAGATGACATCTAACATCCCTCCCAACTCAAAATCTAGGATTCTATCATCCTAAGTGACTCTAAAATTCCTTATTTCATTGTTACTATTTTGTTTCCTCCCATTATCAAATTTAGATTCTATTCATCAAAAATTTCGAAGTAGACAGAACAGAGAGCTATGCCCTAAAAGCTACTACTACTCAATACTAACAGTGAACCACCAAAGGCTCTCTTCTCCATTCTCATTTGCTACAGACCAATAATCAAGATTATCATTTGAAAACAATAAGCATCTAAAAGGCTCTCCTGAAAATAAAAGGCATGACCACATAAATTTGGGGAGTTGCTCAGGTACCATTTTTTTGTTGTTTACTGGATGGGTTTTGCCTATATTCCAGGTAGGTGAAATATTAAAGTTTGCTTTACTATTTTGGTAAATACAATTTCTAATATTCATTAATTTTCCTAATCATTAATTATTCTTTTTTTATTAAAAAACAGATGTTTTGATGTCAGTAACTTTGGTTTCTTTTTTGAAAGGGTTACTAGACTAATAACATATCAAAGAATGTCAGACACAGAGACTATTTGGATTTTAGCAAGATAGTCGATAGTATGGTATTCTTATGGGAAACATAAAGCAATCTGAACTGGATAAAAGAACAGGTAGATTCAGAATTGGCTGACTGAAGTCAAAATATAAATTAACATCAACCATGAGAGAGGTTTCTAGTGGAGTGTCATTGGAATTATTTTAATCAACATTTTAATCATTCACTTGGGTGAAGGTCCAGAAGACATTTTTATCTAGTTTGAAAATGTACAAAGCTGAGAAGCTAATAAAATGAATGAGTTAATTAGGCTACAAAAAGATACAAGTAGATTTAAGTTCAAAGTTTAAATTTAATAGAATAAAAGTTCAGACCTATATTTACTTTTTAAAAAATCAACTGCCTAAGTACAAGAAAGGTGAGAGAAAGTAATTCTTCTGAAAAAGAATTTAAAGTTCTAAGTGGCTCATAAGCTCAAATTGAATCAACATTCAATACAGTAACCAAAAAAAAAGGCTAACTTCATCCTGGGCTGAAAGAATCGAAGTTTAGTGAATAAAGTATGGAAGGTGATTGTGTCACTACATTCTTATCTGGTCAGGTCGTATCTGGAGTTCAATGTCCTATTCTGGGAACTACCTTTTAGAAATTTCATTGAAGAAAAAAAAAAGCTTATCTAAAAAAAAGAGACTGGGATTGATAAACTGCAAAACCATATCATAAAAGATAGGTTGGGAGAATTTGGGATGGTTAACACACACAAAAAAATGCCCAAGAAGTAACATAAATGTGGTCTTCAATCATTCAAAAGACTTTTACATGAAATTCCTGTCTGGCACTAATGGACAGAACAAAGACTACTGAACAGAAGTTACAGGGAAGTTCAGAATATTATAAGAAAAACCTTATTAAGGAACACAGCTATACAAAATGGAAAAGGAGACATTAAGGAGCAATTAGTTCCCTTATTACTGGAAATTTCCAAGTTAAGGGCTCCTGCTTATTTGGGAGGTATTGGAGAGTTAAGAATGAGGAAAGGAAAACAATGGGATAAATAAAGCTCAAATTGGAGGGAAAAAAAACTTAATTGTGAACTAGAGGACTTAGGCTTGAATGCTACTCCCATAATCAGTATGATTTTGGACAGAACAACTGCCTCCCTAAACACCAGTTTACTGATCTGTAAAATCAAATGAAGAGATTAGGCTTAGGTGATTTACAAAATCTTTTCTAACTGTACAATTGTACAACTGTATGAATGACTTCCCATTAGAGAAAAATGTGATTTTCATCACTCTTCAGGAAAAAAATAGGATCAAAACTAAGCCAGATGGTTAATACTATAATAATATAATTAAACCAGGTAGGTGGCAAAGTGAATAGATGCTGGTTCTGGAATCAGGAAGACATGAATTCAAATCCTGCCTCATACTCTTAGTAGCTGTGTGACACGAGGTAAATCACTTAACCTCTAGTTAACTCAGTTTCTTCAACTGCAAAATAGAGATAATAACAGCACTTATTGTGCAAGGTTGTTGTGAGGACAAAATGAGATAATACTTGTAAAATGCTTAGCACAGTGTCTGGCGCATAGTAGATATTGTCTAAATGTTTATTCCCTCTCTCCTATTAGGCACAACTCAGATTCTTGAAAGAAAATATTAAAATATATAAATCAACTTAAAATGAAAGAATCCTCCAGCTAGTTAAGATAGCTATGTTTATATGTTACAAATATAATAGATACTCTCCTGCATGATGAATAGCAATGATGATGAGGAGGATTGCCATACCCAATACTCATAATTTCCAAATTACCTGGAAGAAAAAGTTTTCAAAATATAGAGATCTAGCAAAGAAATTCAAAATCATTCTGAACGGGAAGTTCATATTGTCCCCAGTGTCCAGTCTGATTCTGAAGTTGTCTCAAAGATGCTTTCAGTGACTCTACTAAAGCTAAACCTGCAGCCTAACATTTGCATTCAATTACAAAAATCAATCATTTTATCTCACTTACAATAGTTCACTAAGCAATGACAAAAGAAAAAATAGCAAGACTGCATTGTCTTAGGGCTGTCTCTTAGTACTATTGAAAGAAAATAATACAATTGGTAGCTTAAAATTTTATACCTGTATATTTGCTCAAAACAACTTGTGCAGCTGGAATAGCATTCATCTGGAGGATGTTGTAGCGATACAGCTCTGTTTCTCTATTTGTTTTATCTTGCAGTGTTGTACAGACCCAAAAGGCATAGCCTATTGCTCCCTCTGTCTTTAAGGGGGGGAAAATAGGATGTCTTAATTGGACATGGAATTAACAATCATGTAATTAAAATGTTAAACAACATACTTCAATAACTTCAGAAAAATTTCTAAATCTAGAAAAAAAGTTTTCTATGAAATTTGGTTGAATTTTGTTACCAAGTTTCATTATTAATCCACCTAAGTACACATACTAATTTCCAGAATATTATCATGAGTCAAATTACTTAAAAGTTCTTTTGCCAATCTTGAATGCTTAGTAACAGACATGAAGAATATGAAGAAATCATTGTCCCACCCATCAGGCTGGCTTCTCTTCTATGAAACTACAGTTCAGCCAACATAATAGTACTTGCTTAATTATCAACAGCATATTAGCATAAAATCTATGTAAGAATTAGAAAGATCTAATTGCTACACTCTCCCTACCCTGCCTTTGAATAGGGAAACAAAGCCTTTTAACTTTATAATTTTGTCACTTTTTTTTGAGAATCTTTTTGTATACGAGTTGCTACACTATCTATTAAATAACAGTATTTAATAGCTGCTGACAAAAAATTAGAAGACTTTCATTTAATGAGAGGGCTATGTTCCTATCAGGATATAAAATTTTTGATAAATACTGACCACCTCCAATATTCATCATGTTAAATTTCTATTTCATCACTTGCTTATTTTATTAATCATAGTACTTAGTTTTTCCACTAATTAATGCAAAATAAAAATGCTAATTCTTACGTGCATACTGAGTTCAGTAGTATGCCTAAAGAGATCCATTGTGTCATAGCTTCCAACTGTCTCTGCAATAAGAGCCTACAAAAGGAGAAGAGGGAAAGAATATTTTGATTGCATATTATTACATCACTGGAGCTAAAGGTTCACCAACTCTGCAAGATAATCTTTAAATTCTGATTCAGGCTTGACCGTTACTAATGGACCAGTAACTTGATTGGGCACATCATTAAGCTGACCCAGTTTCTCAAACATCTGCCTAGAATAAGACATTGAGAGAACATTCCAGATGAGATTCCCAGGGACTGAGTGCTCCCAAGTCTCAGTCTAGCCCCTTTATGTTGGCATTCACAAAGACTTTGAATTAGACTCTTATTTCACATACCAAAACTTTCACTTTCCATTTTCTCCCCATCTTCTTTTAAGGTTAAAAAAAGTACTGATTTTATTTTTATATCACCTTCATTTCCAGATAATTTCTATACCACCCCCCAAACCCCTAAGAACCATCCCTTGTAATAAAAAAGAAGAAATTCAGTAACGTTAACCAACACATTAACTAAACCTAATAGTATATGCAAGGTTGCACATCCATAATCTCCCCTATCAGTGCAAAGAAAGGAGAAAAGGGACTTTCTCCTCCTTTTGGGGGACTAAGCTTCATCATTATAATTACACAGCATTCAGTTTGTTCTTTTCATTTACATTGTTGTAGATAATGTGACATATCATGATTTTTAACTGCTACCTAGACTAAGTGATTAGAGAAGAGACCTTGATCTACCCACTGCTCACCTGATTGGTTCACAGAGGTTAAATGTAAGAATTTAAAATATGTTTAAAGAAATCTATTTATAGTAATTTTCATAGTAAAATAAAACAGAAACAAGAATAGTAGTACAGCATAAGAATGCATAGAGGGATTATGATCTGAGTCAGGGGAAGGAATATCAACTCCCAATGAAATATGATATTGGAAATTAATTCAATTCCACAAACATTTATGGGCAAGGCACTGTACAAAGGGCTTCAAATATAAAAGCAAAAAACAAAATTATAAAGATACAGACTCATACTACATATTATTCATATATATTACTAATATTATATATAACTATAGTAAATATATATTATAAGGATGATATTAAAAAATAAGTATTATTTTATTAATTTAGAGACAAGAAGTAGAGAAGCTGGCTTGAGGAAGAATTGGAGTTTCAAATAGAGCTAAGAGAGTGTTAATTTAATATGTTGGCAATTATAACCATTATTCTATGACAATTACATGCTCTGGGTGTGGCATTCTGACTTCTGGCATTTGACAGAGCCACACACTGGTTCTTTTCTTTCTCAGGGCTAGAGAAGGTAACACCTTTGCCTCTCTCTACCTCTGTCTGAGTGAAAGACTTAAGGGAGTAGAGTGTTTTCTTTTCCAACTTGAGAAACACTATTCATTTATATGTTACTGTGTATAGACTGGTTAAATTCTGAAAAGACCAAATAAAATCTGGTCTTTGGTTTGGACTCTGAGTCTGTTAAGGCTCAGGCCTAAGCTGATTTTTGTTGAGATTCAACCAGCTAGCCTTGGTTATCTTTATAACTTAAAGGCAAAGTTAAGAATTACAGTAGTAGTTTTAGTTAGAATAGTATAAATTTTGTTAGTTAGATCAAGGAGGATTAGCGTAGTTTGTGAACCATAGGAGAAGCGGTTCCTTATGGAACCTGGGAGTTTATTTGGGTAGTTAGAAATCCTTTTACCCTTAAATATATTTTAAATAAAAAGTTTAATTTCTATAACAAGAGTCTCTTTAGCATTCCTTGTGCCTGGCCCTGAAGGGAAGTTCATCTTTTGAGTTTCACTTCACTTTACCATTGTGAATCTGCTATTTGTAAGATCCATTTTCTCTCACAGAAAATATCATTTTGGGGTAACAAAATCCTTCTAGTTCTAAGTTATATATATATTTGATTTTTAAAACTTTTTTTTTTAATTAGAGCAAATGATTTTTCCTTTTTCTCATCTTGTACTGGAAGTACATATATAATCATTATTTATCCTTTTTCTGATTCTACAGCGATATAAGCTTAATGTAAATACCTGAGCCTATGGGACTATGATTTAATGCCTTTCTGTCTGATTCCAGGAGAAGGGAACATGAGAGCTGTTAATTAGTGCTAAGAAAGCACATGGTCACTTGACTAAAAGATCTGCATGGATTGCAGGAGTTCTATGCCAATACTCTAGGGCTTGGAAATTGGGGTTTGAGTCCTGGAGTCCCAGTCTTTTCTAAAACTTTAGAGGACGTGGGTTCCCTCAACTTAAATTCCTAGGCCAGCACCTAAGATTGGTTATTTATTTGGCTCGCTTCCCTGAAAAGCTAATAGCAAATCAGAGCAGAGAGAGACATTTCCCTTAAGTCCTGGCCCTGAATGGGTAATTGCAAACTGCTTAATTCATTTTCATTGGGCCTTGATTCAAAGGCCTGTTTATTTCCCCTACATTTTTTGCACATTTTACATTTCATTCACAATTTCTTCTTTTTTTTTCTTGAATTTTATTCTTTTATTTTGCCAATTGATTTCATACAACCCCCACGACTCAGCCACTCATCCTTAGCTGACCTGAGATACCCTTTTCAAGGAAAGAAGATGTGTTTAGAATTTACCTCAGGGGGATGTGTGTTATTTTTTTTTTAATTTCGATAATGTAAAAATATATGTATATTTAACTCTTTTAGGAGTAATTTCAGGGGAAACGTATAATTCTTAGAAGAAAATGTATGTTTTATAATCTATAATGTTAAGTTTAAATTCTTTTGAGAATAATTTCAGGATAAGGATCTTGCCATCTCCCCAGAATCCAGACAATGAACCTGTTTGGTGAAGACACCATGATGATGCCTGAAAAGCCTTCACTGTACCATGAAGACCAAACTTTGAACCTTGGGGTGCAGTTAATTGAAATTATGGGGAGTTGAAATTGAGTTGAATGTATTGTTTTAAATATACACTATTATGCCAATAGGGGACTACCCCCAAATTGGTTTTTTATCAATGCAGCTAATTTTATCCATTCGTTCATCTATTTCTTTTATCCCCAAATTCTTGAAAATTAGAAGTTGTCTATGTTTACAGATCCAGTGAAGAAAAAAGGGCCAACCTTTTTTTTTGCCGGATCTCAGGGGGAATTGTATAATTGGAATTTGGGAGATGCCATTTAAAAGTATGTTATATATTTCCTATGGACATGTAGAGACTTTGAAACTACATTTCCCATGATTCCTCATGGCAAACAGGAAGTATGATGATGTAAGAGGGAGGTTAAATCTCCTGGGTGAGGAAGAAGTCGCTCTCTTAACTACGAGGCACGAGAAGAGACGAAAGGTAAAATGGCTGAGGCAATGTGAATTCTTCAGCGTGTGGTCTAATGATTTTATCCTTATCAGCATGGCTTTAATTAAAAAATACTAATTTATATTATTATATCAGTCTTTATCATTTTTAATCGTAACAAAACTGACTTCAGGCTTTAGTCAGTTTCACAGGAAGGGACTAATATTGAAGTTACACTTCCTCCGAAATGGATACCCTCAGCTTTCCTCAAACTCCAGAGAGTATGTTATTCTTCTCTCTCTTCCTCCCTCTCTTACTAATTAACTAATGAAGTAGCCAACAGGTCTTGTTTAAATACAACCAGGGTTTATTGTCTTCTAGAATAGATTGGCAGGGTAGAGGATTAAGGTAGCCCTAACAGCCGCTTAGAGAAACCTCAGGTGGGGGAAGGGAAGCAGGAACCTGAGACTGAGAAAGGACCTGCCTTAACTCAGCTCTCAAGGTGATTTGTAATCAATGGGGTTAGGAATACAAAGACTCAATAGATAATTTGTTGCAAGGGTAACACTAAACTATCACGGATTTGAACTAGCTCTCAGATCCACTCTCCTTTTCACTCTTCTCAGACATTTAGGTAGGGGAAATGAAGTTAGGAATAAGGTAAGGTAGGGAGATTCAAAGGATTTAGCTAAATTAACAAATCTCAAAAGAAACTGCAAATCTAGGCCAGGTTTCAGTCTCAAGAAGGAGCTCAGATGGACCCTGGTTCCCTGCACGAGTTCCCAAGACCAAATGAAAATTTCCAAGATTCTAAACTCCTTAACTGACAGAAGAACTCTGCAAAGCCTGCAAAACTGTTATGCTCCCCCTCTCTGTACCACAGGAGAGGTGTGGAAAGAGAATAATCTAGGGGTAAGGGGAAGCCTGTTCAAAGGCAAAGAGGCTTTAGAATGATTGTCTTATACAGAATAGCTAACAGAATAGTTTAGCTAAAATGTAGACTATGTGAAGAAAGTAATGTATTATTAGTCTGCAAAAATAGACTGGAACCAGACATGAATGTCTTTAAATTTTAAACAAAGGAGTTTGTATTTTATCCGAGGAATAATAGGAAGAGGCCAAAAGTTAGAGAGAGAGAAGTGACATAGTCAGACCTGTGCTCTAAGTATCAATTTGGTAGTTTTGTGGAAAATGACCTGGAGAAGGAAGAGGCTGGAGGGAAAAGTGAACAGACTATTGAAACAGTCCAGGAAAGCAGTGATGAGGGCCTGCACTAGGGAGATCATGATATAAGTGGAAGGAACAGAGATGTCATTTAGGTGGAATCTACAAAACATAATGAATTACTTGGGAGTAAGGTATTTTGGGAGAGAGAATACAAGGAAAACTCTGTGTTTGCAAGGCCCAAATAACTAGGAAATGACAGTATCAGGGAAAAGCAGGGCTTTGGAGGGAGTTGGCTGCAGGTGTGGAAGTAATGGTAGGGCTAAAGGAGTAGGGAAATAATTCTATTTTTGAACACACTTAAGTTTGAGGCCCCTACAGGGCATCCAATTAGAGCTGTCCAGTAGACACCTGGTGAGTAAGAACTGGAACAAAAGAAACTGGATAGATTTGGGAAACATCTACACAAAGGGAATTACTAAACCTATGGAAGCTGGTGAGGTCACTAAGGATAGAAGATCAAGAAAAGGGCCTAAGCAGAGCCCTGGGGATACCCATGTAAGGAGAGCTGGGCAAGGATGACGATCAAACAAAGTAGAATAAGAAGTAACAATGTGTCAGATAGACGAACCAGGAGGGTCAGTGTCAAAAAAACTCAGGGAAGAAGAAAGTATCCAAGGAGAAGAAGTGATCAAAGGTGATAAAAGCTACAGAAAGGTTTAGAAGGATAAGGAATAAAAAAAGGACACTGGGTTTAGCAATTAAGAGAGATCATAGATAATTTTGGAAAACATTTCAGCTGAGTATTAGGGTCAGAAAACAGACTGCAAGGAATCAATAAATGTCTTTTGATCCTAATTTTAGTGGGTGAGTAACAACCTTTATAAACAATGTTGAGGCAATTTTTCATTTATTAATATTTAGAACTACTCTTCCTATATAATTCCTATATAATTCAGTGAATGTTTTAGTGATTTACTACTACACACACCATATGCAATAACTAATATGAATGTCACATTCCCTGAGTCTGTTTTCCTAGAGAGATACCATATCCTTAAGAAAGGAAAAATAAATGCACATCCTTCTGAAATACAGAGTACTGTTGTTCCACAAATTTTATCAAATGAAAAAAAAACTGAAATAGTACTGCAATAACAAAATATAAAAAAGTTTTTAAGGAATTTTCATTTCTCACAAAGATCTTCAAATAAAATTAATAGAACAAAAGTATAAAGGACCAAATTCCTATGCTATAAGAGAGTTTTTTAAAGGTTTTAAAAATAGTTTTTTTAAAGATAAGCAATCCAAATATGCAAATTTTCTTAAGAAAAAATAAGATTCTTAAACAAGTGAATTCTGGGTCTGTTTTCTAAAATACAATGAAGATATAATTGGAATTTTCATCTCTTACCTGCCCAATCCAACACATTAAATAAGATGGATCAAGGGACTGAGCAACTTTGAAGGCTTCATGAGCTTGCTATAAAAATGCATAAAAACACAATTAAAAATTCTGTTTCACTTTCCTATAGAGACCAAATATAGTAACACCCATACAAATAAAATGAAGTAATGAGGAAAGCACAAGCATGGCATTAAATTTGCTGTCATTAGGGGAAAAAAAAACCCAAGTTAGTCCAGAAAAATCTTTTTTTAACTAATAACAAGTGCTGTTTAATTCTCTTTAACTAGCTCTCACAGTCTACAAGGGTGATTTTTTTGTACATTGTACATACATACCCTGGTTCCTGGACCAAGACTCTATGATTCACTCACTAAGAAAGGATTTAGGTTTTTAGAGAATCAGAACCTCCAGCTGTAAAACAATTCTAGCCTTCTCCATCATCCACTAACTTCTTCCTCACCTTAAACAAGGAGACTATTAAAATGAATCTATATATAGACCCTTTACTTCCAATCTAACTGGAATGGAAAATGTTAGCAATTTGGTTTAAGAGTTTACTAAAAAAATTTATAACCAAACAATTTAAACAGTGTGTATTTCACTTTACTATAGAAATTAATATCAAGTAATCATCACACAACTAAAATTATATAGCTCAGCAAGCATGAGCAAAAAAAAAAAAATCTGATTCTTTTTTCAATTTCGTAAAAATTTACTGCTTCTAGTAAAACTATTAAAGAGGAAATAAATGATGGCCAGCATCAAAATTCTTCAAACAATGTTCAATTTGAAAAAATACTGAAGCCAGTCCCTAACTCATTTAGGTAATTTTCTTACATTCGATTTTTTTAAATCTATTATAAAGAAAAAATAGGATTAGTTTTGTTGTATTGTTTTCTTCTGGCTTCATATGTTAATCTTATCTTCTTAAAAGTTAAAGCAGAGACTCTTCCATTGAATGTTTTCTAGCACAAACTCACCACATAAAAAGCACTCAAAGACATTTATTTGTTAACTGGTATTCCTACATTGGAAAACCCCTTTTTAAATTTCAAATTTTATGTATATTTCAGATTTACTTAAAATTCACTACTTTAATTTTAAGTATCAGGAAAAACATTAGTGGAATTGGTTAGGAAAAATGAATCTTGAGGCCAGTACAAACACAATACTTTTTAGAAGTTAAAAAAAGGTTACAAATCTAACCAATAAACACTGCCATATATTTTAGTCCATGATTTTCTCATGGGCAAAAGTTCAAATGTACTGAATCAAGTAGTGGTTTTGTGGAAAGATTAATACCTATTAACGGCAAGTGCTAAATCATCAAAGTTAAGCTGGCTAAAATTGAAGAAGGCTGAATTTATAAGCATATTCTTCTAATTTTCTACTCTGCCCCTCTTCCTACCAAGGTCTAAGCAAGTCTATTATTATCTACATTTCAATATGAATGGGAATTTATAAAATTACTGTCATGAATGAAGACACTTGAGATAGACATATTTCAAGGGGGCAGAATTTTTTATTATTGAAACAGCAAAGGAAAAATAAATAATTTAATGACTTTATTAAATAAAAAGATTATATCTCAGATTAAGTATTACATTATCATTGCTTCAATTCATTCTCCACAACAATTCTACTTTGATGCCTTATGATGACATAGAGGTAGCCACTAGTCACATTAGTGAAGCGTGAGCTCCAGGTAAATCATACCAGTTGAAAGCTTTATGAATAGATCTGGTACTATGTCATCTGAGGACCAAGTTTAGAAAGGTTTATCATTAGCCAAAAATGATATTTTGGTGACCTCAAATCAACTCACAAGGACAGTCTACATCCACAGAGGAAGTATCTTCACCAAATGAAATCATAGGTCTTTTGAAATATAAAGTATTAAAATATCTCTCTATCAATTAACCTTGCTCAGATATCTTCCTATGTATATATATTTTTTGTCCGACTTATGATTTGATCAGTGTAGAAAGCATCCCTGCAGATTAAGAAAAATATAACTTTGGGATACTGAGAGGTTAAGTGAATTGTCTCTGGCCATGCTCTACTATACCATACTATATTCATAATATCATATAGGTGCTTTCCCACTTTGAAAACAAATCCCAACTCAGTCCACAAAAAATGCAGGCATCACAAAATAATTATTCATATTCAACGCAAAAACTGAAAATGCTTCCAAGATTTTAATGTTTACCTCCCCTTTTTGCCCCTGGAGAAAAATGAAGAATTTACCTCAATATTTTCATTTCCTAGATATAAAACTCCCAAGTTTGTCCATGCAATAGCATTCTGCATAAAAAGAGAAAATTAAGCTGCTTTGCTATATGGTCTTCTCAGAAAAATTAAAATGCCAATTCTGGAATATTCTCAAAAGATAACTGCACTTACAATTTGTTCAGCTTGGACTGATTTGATGAAACAGTGCTGGGCAAGAGCATAGTTTCCAATGCCTGAAAAATATAGGTTTTGATGTAAGAGAGCTTTATGAACACAAACAAATAATTCTCTAATATGATTATTACTTAATTCTTACCACTGTGACAAGCAACCACACCAAGGGCATTCCAATACAAATGGTTATTACTATCCAGTCTCACTGCCTTTTTCAGACACTAGAAAGACAAAAGCTTACATTTTACTTTTTGGAATTACTTGCATAGAAATTGTCTAGATCAATGAACTTTTATTTGCAAATATTTAATATATTAAGATCTTTGTTCAATATAACAAGCTGACTCCTAAGAGTCTCAATAACATACATGTAAAGATTTCTCCAATAACTCTTGAAGTTCATTCACACAGCTTCCTGTTTCTCCTAGATTCTGTGCTTGACGATAATAATTAATTCCAAGATCGCACCATGTATTAGCTGTAGGCATCAGTTTTAATGCTCGGCCATAGCATCTAAAAAAATTACAAGGTGATTTTTTTTTAACAACAGAGCAGCTTAGTTATATCTGTATGTTGCTACCTTACAACACTATTGATATACTACTTTCCTCTAAGACTGCCTATCAAAGTTTAAGCATACATACTTAAAACAACTTTCCTTTCTGTTAAATCAGAAACTGGAAAAGTAGAATACTTGCAATCACTCTATCAGACGGTTTAGTTTGACTTAACTATTTTTCAATAAGTACTTTGGGGAGAGACTTTTTTGTGTTTGTCGGGAAGTGTTTGTTTTGTCAAAATAAAATGTAGCCATCAAATAATAAACTATTTTAAGATATAATGAATAAATTAGAAGCAGCAGTGGAAAGAAAGCAGGTCTTGAAGCCAGGAAGACCTAAATTCAAGGCCTGCTTCTGCCACATATCAAATTAACCCCAGTGCTTCAGGCAACTCTCTCAGAATGCAAATTGTAATGGTTCCAAATCTGCATAGTTAGAGAGAGCTTTCTCATTAGCAATCCCCTAAAACAATAAAAATCACAGGTTGGTCCAAAAAATAACTTAATTACCTTCCCCCTAGATGGAGAAGCTCATGTTTCTTCAATATTTGTTTCCCTTCTTTCTGACCCAAGAGGACTCCTAAAACGTTCACATTCACTTTAGATGGTGAAACCACATATAAACTGGTACATGCATCTCCAAGGAGCTTCCAAATGCAAGAAACATCAGATCGAAACTGGAGAGCCCTAAAAGAAAAGTGCAATTACTTTAAAATATTTCTCCAAATATCAAGTTTCCTCTCTCCTCATCATTTAAAAAGATAGAACATATATAACCGAGTGGTTTCTTCCATTAGGTGCTATGAATACTTCATTTAGAGTTCTCTTCTTGAGTATATTATTACTTCTTGGGTACATTAAACCCCAAAATCATATCTGTATATTTCCTCTGAAATTTTTTCTGTAAAGGTGGCAGGAAATCTGCCAAACAGTACAAACCAGCTAATTTTCCAAGACAATATTTCCAATATTGGATATTTTAAAAATTTCTTAATTAAGAGCTTAATGCTGAGCTCTATTACAGCTATAACCAAAGTAAGATTTTGTCTCTGATTTTTAACAGAAATTAAAATATGCTGATCTTCACATGGTACCACAGAAAAACTTTCTCTGAATGGAAACAGGTGGACCACAAAGTTATAGTATGCCACTGTTTTCAAGCTAGAGTGTAAGAAGCCTCTATTACAAGAACCAGAGTATCAAATGGCAACCAAAAAATTCTGCAGTCTATTGTTATTTCTACTAATAAAGGTAAATGAATTCAAAGGTAAACAGAAATGCTAAAGGCAAAAACTAGTCCCTCTCCAAATTAAAAATTACCTCCATCCCCAATCCTCCACCTTCTTAAGAAAACTAATTTGTGAATAAAAACAAGGCAATTTAATCTACAAGAACCTAGGCAATGAGATATTGCAAATAGCTATGGTACTGACAGATGGACAAGCAGATGGAAAATTTTTCATAGCCTTTTCTGCTGATGGAGTCCAGCCAAACAACATTTTTCACTGATTTCCTGAGAAATAAGACAAACTATAGCTAGCTGTCATGACTGGAAATCTACTGGGAAGATCAGCAGAAAAGATCAGAAGTTCTTTTGTCTAAGTTTCTAAAATTGTTAACTTGAAAAACAAAAAAGGGATCAAGGAACAAAGAGAAACAGAAGAAAAGAGGGAACAACAATTATATCCTCTTTAGAGATCTAATAAGTTTAATATTTGTATCCAGAGTCACAAGTTTTATTTACTTCTCTTAAAAGTCTAAAATCTGCAACACTAGATTTGGTGTCAGAGCATCTGGACCCGAGTCCAAGTTCTTCTGCTTCCAGTTGTGTGGTCACAGACAAAATGCAATCACCTCTCTCTCAACTTCAATTTATCTATCAGGAAGTTACAATTCTACAACCTAATTCACAGGGTCATTTTTATGTGTAAAATTGTCCTATTAATTATATATATATATATATATATATATATATAATATATACAAGCTATTATTTTCTTTTTTTAGTAAATCACAGAAAATAATACCTTCATTATATATATATTTTTTTAATATAAAAATAAATTTTGCCTATCATATCTTTGGCTGTTATGTTAACAATAAAAGGCTATCAGAAAAAAAACCCATCTGAGAATAAAATTACTTTACTTTTATAGAAACCTACCACCACCATATGAAATTAAGCATTTTATCTTGCAGCACTATGCCACCTACTATACAATGAGAGAAAAATCTAGCTAAAATAATTTCAAATTTACCTTCAAGTAACCATTCAAGCTGTGCCTTCCTCCTATACTACTTCGCCCTTTGTTCAAAGAACAGCAATAATAAGTTAGACAAGTCTCAGGGAAGAAGTTTTCCTTACCATCTTATAAAAGTCTTTGTTGCTCTATTTAAAGAAGTAATTCTGAGGTAAAATGGAGAGGAGGAGGTAGGATAAGCAAAGAAGAAAAAGGGAAATACGAATGCTATCATACGTATGCAAAATGTGAGCTCTAGTGCCTCTATAGTTTTATGTTCTTGATGTAGGCTTTTCAAAAGTCTTCTATAAAAAATGCTAAATCTATCCTAACCAGTAAATGAAAGATTTCTATCTGCCAGATACAATCTAAATCTTTCAGATGGTCTTCTGCCATAGGCTACTAAGTTTCCATCTCTTTTCTTCCCAATTTTACCCCATGATTTAAAGTCTTGTGTTATTTCTCAAAAAAGGTCCTACCTTTCCCCATATAAATATATTTAACAAAACTGAACTCAAAGCATGTTTTACATTATTTAGAGGTATACTCCTATTCTATGGACTACTGTGCTACCCCACATGCCTCACAAGTTCCTAATACAGTGGGCACAGAAACTAGCTGCTAGCATGGACAGTACTAATGAAAGTACCACTAATGACTAAAAATTTCAAAATTCAAACTCTTCCAAAAATGAAAAATGAAATATGAATCTCTCAAGGATCTGTGACTTCATATTGGCAGGTATTCCCTTTAACAATAACAATCACAACCCTGGAACTTAAGTGTGTTTTTAATTATATGAATGGTAGTTTATCCCCACCAGGAAATGTATTTTTTTTTTCTCTTCACTATGTGGAGCAGAACCAGGACTGAAAATCAAAAAGAAGAAAATCTTGGCATGAGTTAGAATAATCTTCCTAACAATATCAGTTTTCTTGTTCAGCAAAGTCTGAGGACTCTTTCATATTTGAGATCCTGTAGTTCTAGAACACTTCAGTAGATGGTATAATGAGTTACGTCAGTGGTGAATTTAACCAGGCAGTCTTCCCCTCATTTCAAATTTAGGGCTTTTCCCATTTGCTAAGATTCGCTAAGATTCACCAGAACTTGAGTTCCACTACTATATTCTTTAAGAAACTAATATTTCCATGCTATAAAACAATTATACAGAACACGAGGGGAAAATAGGCTTTTAGAGAAGAAATATGCATAGCATACATAATTTACTCTACAATTTGCTAATTTATTAAGATTAAAAATATGCACAATAGTGGAAATATCTCACAAGCTACCTGTAAAATTTTTGGTTCCATGTAATTAGTCTTTACACCAGAACTCAAATTAAATATAACTATTTCTGGCATAAAGGATAACTGAACAAAGTTAAAATTCAGGATAACCAAATCTATTTCTACTTCAGAAGGAAACTATACAAGTGAGAACACATATGAAAGTACTTCACATTAAAATTGCAGACAAATAAAGGCATTATCACTTAATATTTGAGGCAGTATGGCAGAGTGAATAGTCAGGAAGACTGAGTTTGCATCATGTTTCTGACACTTACTAGCTGTGTGACCATGGGCAAGTCACCTCTCTGAGCTTCGGGTAGCTCTCTAAGATTTATCTACTAAGTTATAGACGGGCCGAGATCTTCATCAATGTGGGAACTCTCCACCGACAAAATCAGAGATCCTTGATGTACTGACATACTACTATAGTTATCAGATGATTCTAAAACCAAAAATATACATATTTAAATTTGATTACTAAGGAGTTGTTTTTTAAGAGGTCCTTTTAAACAATTAAGTGTTTATTCTAAGTAGGGCACTGGAATTTTTAAAAATAGGAAGTTAAAGTAGCTTCTTCCCACCTAGTTTCTCTTTAGAATGTCTTAATAAAAATATTTTTTTAAATGCTTCACAGTTTTGGCAAATAGTGTTATACAAATCCCTACAAAGCTGTATGGGTTGTTTTTGTGTTTGTTTTTTTCACGCCAAGATAGAAAGCTTAAAATCTCTTTAAATGATTTTAAACAAGCATTTTCCTGCACTTTTCATTTTATGTTGAGATTAACCAAAGAACATAATTTTATCCCAAGTAAAAATAGTAATTTTATTGTCTTGTCTTAAGCCATACATTTGTTTTCTGTACTTCAAATTTCATTGAAATTTTAAAGAAAGAAAAATGGCAAG
Organism: Gracilinanus agilis; assembly: GCF_016433145.1. Lineage (NCBI taxonomy): Eukaryota > Metazoa > Chordata > Mammalia > Didelphimorphia > Didelphidae > Gracilinanus > Gracilinanus agilis. The sequence continues at coordinate 312,385,865 of NC_058130.1, read as the reverse complement.
ACTAACTCAAGCAACTCATTGGAATCTGTAATACTCACCAAGTAAAGTAGTCCAAGGCTTGTTCTATGTGGTCCACAGCTTTCCCATCAAGGTAATCAGTCAGCATTCCTTTAGCCATCAGAAGGTGACACTCACCAAGACCTGAAAGCAAAGAAGTGTGAATTTAAATGTAAATGTTCATATAAAATAGTATCACTGACTACTCATGAAAACATCCAACACAACACTGGTCATATTTATAGGAGTCTTTTTTTATTATACTTTCTAGAAAATCTAAAATAATTCCCTGATTTCTGCTTAAAGTAGTTTTTAAGTTTTTTTGCAGCTACCATATCCTACTAAAGAATGTCAGATGTATATGTATGCAGTGGCATCAGTAACTAAAAATATATACATGCATGTAAAAAATTAATTTAATATTTTAGTATGTATAACCCTTATTTGAAAGATTACAAAGTAATAGCCCTTTCTACCACTACAATATACAACGTGATATGAAAGCCAAAGTTTAAATTATTTATGGTCTTACATTTAGGAGAACAGAGAAAAAGAAAAAAGAGTTAAAGGAAGACCTACTTCAATAAAAAGAAATCATGCATATTATTTCAATCAAAATTCTTGATTACATATAGATGCTCTGCTTTATTTTCTATCCAATTTTGATACGAATTTGGATCATATACCTCTAAAAATAAATGGACAAGCTACTGCTGAAGCTCATTACAAAATAGCAAATCCTGAAGTTTTTTGGTATAACTATAAAAATAAATACTGCCTAAACAAGCCAAAACATATATAAATAAGTAATGTTTTACAAAAGAGTCACCTTGAGAAATTATACACTTATTTCAATGATCTGTGACAACTTAAAAACTTTTTTTCTTAATTACCCTTGTCAAAACTTCTCTCCCGTTCCCAAAAGCCTCTATGCCATTTCCTCCTGTCTCTCAAGGAACTAATCTCTTTGGATCATTCCCTCTCTTATCCTTATCTTCAATTTCCCTTTATCTACTGGGTCCTTCTTTCTTGCCACCTACTGTACATACTATTTCTCTATCCTTAAAAACTTTCACATTATTCTGCTACTTCCTATCATTTTACATTTCTGTTTCAAACATAGTCAGAGGAAGTACTTTCTGTATACATCATCTCTTTTTACATAGCTCCAACTCACTGCCCAAACTCCTGGCAATCTGGTTTCCAAACTCACCAGTCAACTGAAATGGCTCCATTTATGGTTACCAAATTATTTCTTAAGTACTAAATCTAATGAACTTTTTCAATGTCAATCTTCTTGACTTCCTGGAAGCTTTCAACACTGTCAACAGCTCCCTGCTCCTAGATATCCTCTCTTCCTTTGATTTCTGTGGCACCTCTCTGTACTGGTTGTCCTTTCCAGTTGACCACTCCTTCTAGTCTTTACTATATCATCTTTCATATTCTACCACTTTGCACAGAGGTCCCCAAATTTCCCATCCTAAGTCCTTTCTTCTTTTTTTCTCTCTCTCCTAGTAATTTCATCAATTCCCTATGGATTCAATTTTCTCTGAACAGATGATTCTCAAGTCTACAGGTTGAGAGCTCTCTCTCTCTTATGAACTCCAGTCCCTTATCACTAACTTACTGCTAGAGTTTTCTACTTGGATGTTTCAAAGGCATCTCAAATTCCATATGACAAATACAGAATTCTACTTTCCTCTTAAACCCACCTATACTCCAAAATTCTTCATTTCAGTCAAAGACATCACCATCCTTACTGTTAAGCAAGTTTTGCAATCTTGAAGTCATCCCTGACTCTCCCCTTACTGAAGTTCAGGGCCTTCAGGACCATAGAGCTGAACTATTATACATTTCCTTATCTCCTCTCTAAACTATCCTCCATAGAACCATAAAATTAGTATTCCTAAATCAGGAGTTGACCATACCAATGTATCATTTCTCAAAAATCTTCAAGGGTACCCTAATGCCATTAAGACAAAATGCAAACTCCCAGTCTAGCATTTCACAATCTGGCTCCCATTTACCTTCCCATATTCAGAAATACCCCCCCTTCTCCCCTTAAAACCCACTATGTTCAGTCCAAATTGACTCAAGAGCTTGACTACTGCTGAATTCAACATGCTGGCTGACTACCTCTCCTCAGCCTCAACCTTTGCCTGTATGTCCTCTTGGATTGGAATTCGTCCCCACCTTCATCTAAATCTCTAGTTTCCATCCAGGCTCAGCTCAGGGGCCACCTCTAGCTTTAAGCTTTTCCTAATCAGCCAGACACCTTTCCCTACCCTGCTAGCTGCCCTCTTCTCCTGAAGCTATTTTGCATTTATTTGGCATTGTCTATGATACCCAGGAGAATCTAAGTTTCTTGAAGGCAGAGACTATGTTCTTTTTGCCTTTGTCTCCTTAGTGTATAACACAGGGTCTAAGAGCCTTAATAAACCTAATAAAACTTATAGAAGCTTAATAAATATTCACAAATATTGGGTGTCAAATATTTACCATTACTGTTGATGCTGGCTAGTTCCAACTAAAAAAAGGGTACAATTTTAAAGCAAATGACTGAGATCAACCCCAAAGTTGAGTCACATAATCAGAAATTGCTATGTTCGTGGGTCGTAATTAATCTTTTTTTCTAATTACTAACTGGTCTTACTTTGCTAGCTTGATATCTAATCAGTTACAAAGCATTAATGACAGACAGGCATTTAGGATTTACTGACATCCTATTTCATGTATATTCCAGTAAAATAATTTTTACTAAAACCCTTGGGTAGGTGTTATTAGTATGTTTATTCCTGTGATGTCATAATTGTTCATAACACTTTAAGTTCCTGATTTGGGAAGAAAACCCCAAACATGGACACAAAAATGGGCACAACAGAAAGGACTGAAAAAATAAGGCCATATTATAGTAAAAAGTACAGTAGTCATGTGTTTTTAGTAAAACCTGGGAACCAGTCTCAGCTCTGCTATTTAACAAGATACTAGTTGTGCAAGCCTGGACAAATGACAATCTCAGAGAATCAGTTTCTTCATCTGTACTACAAAGATAACAATAGTATAATTCACATAGTGTTCTTGTGAGGACCAAATAAGATGAATATAAAAGCACATAATCAATTATAAAGCATGCTATAAATATGAGTCATGCTAAAGAAATAATTAGTGCAATAATCTAAAGCTAATTCAAAATCACTAACCTGGCTTCTTTTATTATTTTGTCGTTTCTTTCAACTACATAACTGATGCAATGGCAACTTTACTTAAATAATGAAAAATGTAGAGGGTTTTTTTTTTGAGGGGTATGGGGTGTTAGAAGGAATGAAGGAAGGAAAGTGAAGAATGCAAAAATAGGGCTGGGGACGGTTTCCAGGTCTTCTGATACAAAATCCAGAGTCCCTTTTATTGTAACACTCTAAACATTAAATATACTTCATCATTATTTCAAATCTTGTAGGTGGTAATAAATATTCAACATTCATTTCAATTCAACAAACATTTAATAATATTCACGAGACAACTAAAATCTGCAAAATCATTGTGCTAGGCATTGGGAAAACAAAGACAAAAAAAAAACAACCCTGCCTTACTAGAAGTATGATTCAATAGAAACAGAGATCTTTGTGGTAAGGACAGGTTCAAAAGAATATATATACATAAGAAGATCAACTTTGAAGATGTGATTGAGATGCTGATAGACTACCTCAGTGGAAACTGTTTCAATGATAAGAAATAGATTTCTCTATATCTAAGTATCCTACCATGAAAAACTGCATTTGCTACATTAATTCAACATAACAAGCAAAAGGCCTAAACATTAATTTTTTGAGCATATGCACAATGCTATAAAGCAGAGGTTGGGATACAAAAGTAATACAGTTTAGAGTAACTATATCACAATAGTATTTTCTATACATAATTAATTTAAAAGACCTAGCTTGATCTGCTTATATTCACATCTATACAATAATCTCTATTATAGTAGAAGTTTATTGAGTTTATTATTTCTGACTAGTAAATGCTATTTTTTGATTATGGAAATAATTTTCAGGTTAGAAAATGGTAAAGGCAATGTCTTAATTTTCTAAAAGAAGGTTTATTTCTCAAGGATTTTATTTCACAAAAAAAAAAAAATTAACACTGCAATTAAAATGTAAAAGTTTACCTTTCAAAGCAGGTACATAGTCTTCTTTCTTTTTTATGATCTGCTGATACTGAGCAACAGCCTCTTTATATTTGCCTAAGATCTGCTGTATTGCTGCAACCTTAAACACACTGTATATAGATTCTGGGTTCAGCTCACTGGCTTTCGTGAAGGATTTCAGAGCTGTGGTATAGCCACCTCTACTCAAGTAGGCTTCCCCTAGTGACTCCCAGCAGTTGAAATCCTTTGGGTCTGCTCTTAAGGCTGCCTGTAAACTAAAGAAGAGAGAATCTCAAATAATAAAATAGTGAAGAAGAATGTAGGTAAAATATTACTATCTGAATTTTTTAAATTATAAATTTGGCTAAATCTCATATTATATCCACTAAAATCTTATAGTGTACTATAAAAAGATGTTTTACTTTTTTTTTTCTTTTTCTTTTTTTTTTTTTTAAATTTTAAACCCTTAACTTCTGTGTATTGACTTATAGGTGGAAGATTGGTAAGGGTAGGCAATAGGGGTCAAGTGACTTGCCCAGGGTCACACAGCTGGGAAGTGTCTGAGGCCGGATTTGAACCTAGGACCTCCCATCTCTAGGCCTGGCTCTCAATCCACTGAACTACCCAGCTGCCCCCTAACCTTTATTTTTAATGTATTAACTTCATCATATCTCAATATTTTCATGATAAAAGAAATAATTACTTTACCTCTAAATAAAATTGACTACTCTACACTCCAGATCAAACAAAATGACAAGAGAACTAGTGATCCAACTATACCGAGTTCTCACTTAAGTACCTCACTAAGAGATACAGGAAAAAAAAATCATCACTTGATTAGCATTAATAACAAAAACATACTGAATGCTTTTTATGCTTAAGATATGCCCCAGGCTAGTGCGGAATTCTGGGAAGATGGCAGTGGCATAGAAACAGCAAGGCTCCAAACCTCCATAAAGCCCTTCACCACCAATTAAGGACAAAGGGCTCTGAGGGAACAGAAAACCAAATCTGACAACACAACAGAGCTGGAGGATCCTCCAGCTGAACCCACTTAAAAGGTACAATGAAAAAAAGAGAAAAAAAAAACTGAATTCTTGGAACTCTCAGGTGAGAGGGGAAGAAAGGAGGAAGATCCCAGATCCCCTCCTCCACATAATGTGTTGAGTCTCCAGCTGATACTGGAATCCCTGAGTGGGCTGGGCCTCTAGTCCGAGGGAGTGCCTCACTGGCACAGCTGTGCCAAACTCAAGGCTTTGATCACAGACAGCAGGGAAGCTGTTGGGGGAGAAACCCAGAGAGGGTGAACATACCCTCCATCTTGGGCTACCCACCCCCCCTTCTCTTAAGGCTTGGACCTGAGGATACTCTGAGCTGTGTAGATCAACAACACCCAGGCTTAATCCTATCAATACAACAGACAAGAAGTCTTCAGAGGGCAGGGAAACTCTAACACCCCTCCCCCACAGACTAGAGTGAATGAAGCCAACTTACCTCTCTAGCTTTTACCACCAGCTGGGGAAAATCTGATCTCAGGACACTTGGAGCTGAGCAGATTAAGCCCACCTGGCTTAATCCTATCAACACAGCAGACTAAAAGTCTTCAGAGGGCAGGGAGGCTCAAACAACCCTCCCCTACAGACTACAAGGAAAGTAGCTGAATTCACTTCTTTAGCTTTTATCACCTGCTGGGGAAAATCTGGCCTCAGGTCCCACTAACCTAATTAATCAACAAAACAGAGAAGATACCCTTCTCAGGGCTGAATAGCCCAAACCCAAAAATATGATCAGAGGATCAAGATTACAACCAATTACAGGGAAGAAAGAAGGAAAAAAACATGAGTAAACAACAGAAAAAGAAAAAAGAAACCACAATCTACAGCTTTTATCCAGAAATTGAACAAAATGCAAATAGATCAGAAGAAGATAAAGGAGCACCAAGAAAAAACATAGAAAATTCGGTAAAATGGACACAGGCTTTGGAAGAACTTAAAATTCAATTAACTCAAGAACTCAAAATCCAAATAACTCAAGAACTCAGAAAACGGAGGCTGAAGGCAATTGGGAAAAGGAAATACAGGATCTAAAACAAGAAAATAAAGTCTTAAATGCCCAAATTGACCAGCTGAAAAATGAAGCAAAGAAGGCAAAAGATGATCTACAAAGAAAAGCAGACCAGAAGGAGGATGAACAAAAAGCCAGGAATGAAATTCAGTCTTTAAAAATTAGAATTCAACAACTAAAAGCAAATTACTTCACAAAGCAACAAGGATATATAAAACAAAATTTAAAAAATAAAAAATCTGAGGAAAATATGAAACACCTCATTGACACAACCACAGATCTGGAAAACAGATCTCGAAGAGACAAATTAAGGATTATTGGTCTGCCAGAACATCATAACAAAAGGAAAAGTTTGGACATGATCCTACAGGAAATTATACAAGAGAACTGTCCTGACATTCTGAAACAAAGGGGAAAAGTAGAAATAGAAAGAATCCACAGATCACCTCCTACATTTAATTCACAACTAACAACTTCCAGAAATATTACAACGAAATTCAAAAACTACCAGACCAACAGAAAAATATTACAAGCTGCTAAGAAGAAGTCATGCAGATACCAGGGAACCACAGTTAGGATAACACAGGATTTGGCTACATCTACATTGAAGGACAGGCAGGCATGGAATACAAGAGAACTAGGTCTACAACCAACCAAGAATTAACTATCCAACAAAATTGACTATATTCTTGTAGGGGAAAGTATGGTCATTCAACAAAATCGAAGACTTCCAAGCATTCATAAAAAAAAACAAAAAAAGAAAAAACTGACTTAAGTAGAGTTTGCTGCTCAAACACAGAACTCAAGAGAATCGCCATAAGGTAATTAAGAGAGTGGGGGGAAAAAAAACAAAACAAAACAAAACAAAACAAAACAAAAAACCTTTTCTTTAAGGGACTCAATAAGCTTCAATTGACTTATATCCCTATAAGAAAAGAAGATATTGGTAACTCTTAAAAATTGTTATTACCAACAGGGTAGATGGAAGAAGTATAATTAAAGGGAACAGAGACAAATTGTATGGGATGAAATGTCAAGATATATGTATTATGTATATGTATACACAAAACTAGAGGGTAAAAAAAGGAGATAATATTAAGAGAAAGGGGAAAACAGACAAAATGGAGTAAATTTATATTTCATAAAGAAATGCATAGGGCAAACAGGGGAGAAGACAAATACAATGGAAAGGTAAAGAGGTTGGAGAAAGGAAATACTTAATTCATAAGTGCATTGAAATTAACTTAAAGAGGGAAGCACAATCAGATCCATTGGGGCAGAGAACTGATTCATGCCCTATAGAAAAGAAGAAAGGTAACAAACGGACTGGTGGGGAGGGAAGCAATACTAGGGAGGGAGAGGGCTTGGGGGGAAGCAGGGCATAGCTTTAAAAAATAATAAGAGGGGAATAAGAAGGGAGGGGGGCACAACAAGGGAAGGGATTAGGGGAACTGATTAAAAACAAAACACTGGTTTAGAAGGAAACAATGAAAGAAGGACAGGACAAGGAGAGAGAATCAAAATATCTGGGAATACACAGTTGATAATTATAACTCTGAATGTGAATGGGATGAACTCACCCATAAAGCTGAAGCAAATAGCAAGAGTGAATTAGAAACCAAAATCCTACCATATATTGTCTACCAGAAACCCACATGAGACAGGCAGACATACATAGAGTACAAATGAAAAGATGGAGAAAAATCTATTGGGCTTCAAATGAGAAAAAGAAGACAGGGACTGCCATCATGATCTCTGACAGAGTCAAAATAAAAATAGAACTGCTTAAAAGAGATAGGGAAGGTAATTTCATCCTAATAAAAGGCAGTATAAACAATGAAGAAATATCAGTACTCAACATGTATGCACCAAATGCTATAGCATCCAAATTTATAAAAGAGAAGCTAGTGGAGCTCAAGGATGAAATAGATAGCAAAACTATACTAGTGGGGAACCTCAACCTCCCCCTATCATCACATCTAGATAAATCAAACCAAAAAATAAATAAGAAAGAGATAAGAGAGGTGAATGAAATCCTAGAAAAATTAAGAGTTAATAGATATATGGAGAAAAATAAATTGGGACAAAAACAAATACACCTTCTTTTCAGCAGCACGTGGAACATTCACAAAAATAGACCATATACTAGTGCATAGAAACATGGCAAACAAATGCAAAAAAGCAGAAATTATAAATTCAACTTTATCAGATCATGATGTAATAAAAATAGTTATTAGTAAGAAAACATGGAGAAGCAAACCAAAAACTAATTGGAAATTAAATATGATTCTCCAAAATAATTTAGTGAAAGAACAAATCATAAAACAATAAATAATTTCATTGAATACAATGACAATGATAAGACTTCTTACCATTTAAAATCACCCTAGACAATATAAAATACTTAGGAATCTATCTACCAAAACACACACAGGAAGTATATGAATACAACTACAAAACACTTTCCAAACAATTAAAACTACATCTAAACAATTGGAAAAACATTGAGTACTCATGGGTAGGACGAGATAACATAATAAAAATGACCATTCTACCCAAATTCATTTACTTATTTAGTACCATACCTATCAAACTACCAAAAAACTTCTTTACTGAATTAGAAAAAACTATAACAAAGTTCATTTGGATGAAGATCATTTGGATCAAGAATATCAAGGGAAATAATGAAAAAAAAAAACGTAAAGGAAGGTGGCCTAACAGTACCAGATATTAAACTATACTAGAAAGCAGCAGTCATCAAAACAATATGATACTGGCTAAGAGACAGAAGGGAGGATCAGTGGAATAGACTTGGGGTAAGTGACATCAGCAAGACAGTGTATATGATAAACCCAAAGAGCCCAACTTTGGGGACAAAAATCCACTATTTGACAAAAACTGCTGGGAAAATTGGAAAACAATATGGGAGAGATTCGATTTAGATCAACATCTCACACCCTACACCAAGATAAATTCAGAATGAGTGAATGACCTAAATATAAAGTGGGAAACTGTAAGTAAACCAAGTGAACACAGAATAGTATACTTGTCAGATCTCTGGGAATGGAAAGATTTTAAAACCAAGCAAGAGTTAGAAAAAATTACAACATGTAAAATAAATGATTTTGATTATATTAAATTAAAAAGCTTTTGTACAAACAAAAACAATGCAACCAAAATCAGAAGGGAAACAACAAACTGGGAAAAAAAATCTTTATAACAAAAAACTCTGACAGGGGTCTAATTATTCAAATATTCAAGGAGCTAAATCAATTGTATAAAAAATCAAGCCATTCCCCAATTGATAAATGGGCAAAGGACATGAATAGGCAATTTTCAGATAAAGAAATCAAAACTATCAATAAGCACAGGAGAAAGTGTTCTAAATCTCTAATAATTAGAGAAATGCAAACCAAAACAACTCTCAGGTATCACTTCACACCTAGCAGATTGGCTAAAATGAAAGAAGGGGAGAGTAATGAATGTTGGAGGGGATGTGGCACAATTGGGACATTAATGCGCTGCTGGTGGAGTTGTGAACTGATCCAACCGTTCTGGCTGGCAATTTGGAACTATTTCCAAAGAGCTCTAAAAGAATGCCTGCCCTTTGATCCAGCCATACTATTGTGGGGTTTGTACCCCAAAGAGATCATAGAGAAATAGACTTGTACAAAAATATTTATAGCTGTGCTTTTTGTGGTGGCAAAAAACTGGAAAATGAAGGTATGCCCTTCAATTGAGGAATGGCTGAACAAATTGTGGTATATGCTAGTGATGGAATACTATTGTGCTAAAAGGAATAATAAACTGGAGGAATTCCATGTGAAATGGAAAGACCTCCAGGAATTGATGCAGAGTGAAAGGAGCAGAGCCAGAAGAACATCGTACACAGAGACTGATACACTGTGGTAAAATCGAATGTAATGGACGTCTGTACTAGCAGCAATGCAATGACCCAAGACAATTCTGAGGGATTTATGGAAAAGAATGCTACCCACATTCAGAGGAAGAAATACAGGAGTGGAAACACAGAAGCAAAACAATTGCTTGAACACATGGGTTGATTCAGACATGCCTGGGGATATAGACTCAAAACAACCACATCAATGCAACAATCAACAATTTGGAAATATGTATTGATCAATGACACATGTTAAAACCAGTGGAAATGTGCATCAGTTATGGGGGGAGGCGGGGTGGGGGGTGGTTGGGGCGTGAAGGGGAAAGTAAGAACATGAATCATGTAACCATAGATAACTTTTCTAAAAAATAAAAATTATTTTAAAAAATAATAAAAAAAAGAAACACTAAAGATATGCCCCAATATTCCACACAGCACAAGGAACAATTAATATTTACAAAATAAATGATCTTGCTAAATTGTCTGAATATGGTAAAATTCAAAATCACTTACTCAGCCACTGCTTGAGAATGCTGACCAGCTTTCAAATAGTAGAGGCCTCTTCTAAGCCAGGCCCATTTTGCTGTCCCAGCACTTGCCTTTTCAGTTACTGTTGTTAAGATAACTAAGGCAGTTTCCTAGTGAAAAAAAATCATTTATAGTTATCATTTCTAAAAGCAAAATACATGTGTGCAATTCATGAATGTATTCCTATATTAAATAACAGATTTCTAGCATCTTTTTAAAACTGTTATGTTGATATACTACTAAAACAAATAGTTGCATCAAGGTCATGGTAAAAACATTCTGATGAGATGAATTTAGAGCAAAATAAGACAATCATAGCTATTCAAACTAGTTTGTGTAATTATGTCAAAGGCATTATGGGGAAAATGGCTAAAAGGCAAAGAAGGGGACATACTGTGTCCTCAAGCTCCACGCTTAAGTCAACTGCTGCAGCTCCAGATTCTTCATCTGTTTCATCCAGTTCAAAAGCTTTTCTATAACATCCCCGGGCTCTGCTCTTATCTCCAACTACTTCTCTGTAGTAATGACCTAAATATTGGAAAACCTTACCCATGTACGTGTCCAATTTTGCAGCCTTTAAATAGTACATAGAAAAAATGTAAATAGAAATGTATATTTGGAGGGCAATTTTAAATATATATATATATACACACACACAAAGGAAACGATAATAGTAGTCTGACATTTGAATATGAAAAAGCTGATTAAATCTTTTTTATGAAGGACTGGTTTAATGCAAGCATGATAGCTATTTCACAGTGATTAAAAAAAACAAAGTCAACAAAATATTCATTTGCCTATACATAAGTTACAAAAGTTAATAAGATTTTTTTAAATTATAAAATCATGAAAACTCTTCTGCTTTAAGAAAAGAACATAAGATTTATCAGTGTTAACAAGACAACAAGGTAAGGGTTTGGTTCTGTGAAGATGGGATTAACTCTCCCCTGCCCATTTTTAGATTTAATCACCAGAAGCATACATACATATATATATACCCTACTTATCTTTAAGTATGGGGAATTCTGTGACCCACATGTGGGATAGTGAGTGAGGAATCAGAATCCACTGACTGCCCCTTGGGCAGTCCTAAGCAACGCTTTAACTATAATTGGTCCACGTAAAGTGGAAGGAAGGCACAAGAAGTGAAAATAAGGAATGGTCTTTAAAAGTCAAAAGAACTTCCTGTGACAGGGTCTTTCACCTTCAATTTGACCCTAGGGGAGCTCTGGCTGAGGACTTCGGATTGCTTTTCTATTTTACCTTAGAATACCACGTGGGTGAGTAAAAAAGGCTGACTCCTTTCCCTGGCTTATTCTGGAGGTACTAATCTCCGGAGAGGCCCCTTGTCTTGGAGGAGGTCTTGTGTCTAAAACCCTTATTTAATTTACCTCTGGCCCCCCCTTTGCTGGGACCTCTTAAGCCCTACCTGGTTCACACCAGGCCAGAGTAAATATCTACTCTCTCGGATTTTCTTACTTTCACTCTTTCTCCTTTTGCAAATAAACTACCATAAAAAAGACATTTGGAATTGAGTAATAAATCCTGGTGACTACACTCATAAAATTAGTCCAACCCTTTTATTTTTACCCCTTACATTCTGGCCCTTACAGTTCTAAATCAAAATATTAAGGAATTCAAAAGGATAGAAGAAGGATCATTAGGAGAGAAGTCAAGAATCTCAGACTAGCCCCTAATTAGCTCTATAACTATAACCAAGTTAAAACTAATCAGGACCATAGCTTCTCAACTATATAACCAGAGGATGGAGAGCCTCTACAAGGTCTCTTCTAGTGCTATCATTCTATTGTTCTAATTCAATTAGACTAATATAGCAATATAGTGTTATGGAGGAAATATTCCAAAAACTACATTTTTTTTAAGTCGTTAATTCTCAGTTTCCTTTGGTGCATTTTCTTTTAAAAAAGCACTTTTTTCTTAATACTTATAATTTTTTTTGAAAGTCCACAACAAAGTATTATGAAAAACCAATAAAATAACTTTCATTCTTTGACTTTGCTACTGTTTCCCCTTGCTTTTTTAAATATGAGTTACAAGGGAAGGCTTGATTGGGAAAATATATTCAAAAATAAATGTGATGTAAAGAAAAGGTATCAACTTTTTTTTAAATATTTTTTAGATATACAACATATAGTGTCTGCCTAAATTTTAAAAACAATACCTGAATCATTGCATTGCAAATTTTTATCATATAAAGTAGATATAAGCATTTTTCTCACCTTCAAAAACTGGGTAAGAGCTTTTGTTTTGTCCTTTCTTGTATCTTCACTCATGAACCAGTATGTTAATCCCAGATAGTAATGATAATCAGCAACCTCAGTTTCTCTATCAAGAGCTCTCTGAAATCTAAGAAAAAGGAAAAAAGTAAGGGTATAGAATTTGTGTGTGTATGTGTATATGTATGTGTGTTTGGACATTCCTGACGATGGGAATGTGTGGATAAATTCTAGTGTCAAATCAACCCAATACCTTACTTTTGAAATTAATTTATGCCTAGCAAAATAATTTGTTTTTAAAGGGAAAAATACTTTTAATGCATACTGATACTTTGGCACCCCCTTTTACAAGGTAATAAAATAAAGACATATGCATGATCCTTGCTAACTGAACATTTTATAACTTGATTAACATCAAAAAACTACAATGTGGCATTTTAATTGTTACATATGTGTGAAATCAAGTTATCCAATTAAATGGCAAAGAACTTTAAAAAGAATCACTTTAAATAAACATGGATATGGTACAAATCCACAAGTTTTTAACCAGTCTATGTGCCACCCATGTGTCCCTACCCTTTCTCTGCCTGTAGGTAGTCCTTTTTGGTAAAATGAATCAGTGCCTCCAAGGCATGGACTTCAGCTAGGTTAGGATGAGAGGAAAGAAGTTTTTCCACAATCTAGAAAGAAAGATATCCTATTAATTCTTGATAACAACATTCATGGCTTTTAATTTTTTTTAATTCCATTTGATTTAAAAACTTACCTTTGAAGTTTCATTAGTTAAACCTTTGTTTAGATAAGCAAAACCTTTCAGAACTAAGAGCTCTGGAATATTATTTGCATCTGGGACCTAGAAAATAATTTTAAATTGTCAGCAAATTATTTTTACTGAATATTTTTTCTTTTTATTGAATAAGCACAATTTATCATTTAATTAAAATATAGCAATGGAAACTGGTTGATTCTCAGTTTATTCCATGCTATGTCCAAGAGAAATGTTTTTAATGACTTTGGAACTGTACAAAAAAAAATTTTAATTTAAAAATTTCAACATACGTTTTGTTAAGAAGCTATTATGGATAAAAGACATCATATTAAGTACTATAAAAATAAAGTTGGCATAAGATCCATAGATCTTCTTCTAAGGAGCTGATAATATACTTACAAAAATACATAATATATGGAACAGACACATCCATTCATACCAAAGTAAAAGAGAGGCATTTGTTCGCTAATTTATTCTCAAATTTTAGGGAATTATGATTTAATTTTATGATGTGTTATATAACGTGTTGGTATGACATATAAGTGTTAGATTAAGATATAATCACCTTTAAAAAACAATTAAAAAAATTTAACAAAACCTTACAATGGGATAAAAGATGTCTTTTGCTATATGGATAATATATTTATTACTCATATTTTTCTGATGTTTTCTGATAAGAATGCTTTCAAACTAGAACACAAAAATGTTAGTGCAATTCCTTAAATCCAACTTTATTTTCTTTGAATTTATTAAGTTGTGTCTGCAGAGAATTACTGTTAATAAAAAGTTATTTGTATCATTGTGTTATTCTCCTTAAGATGTACAAGATATGTTCTCTAAATATTTAGACATCAAAACCTCAAACTTCTTCTTATGGAGGAACATAAGACAAATTAGGCCCACCAAGGAAAAGCAGCCATGCTTGTAAGTTTGCCTGAGATTTCTGACAAAGTCCAAATCTCTCACAGAAAAGCACTGCTGTTCTTGGTCAAAGGTCATGTACAAAGCGGAGCAGTTGTTACAAGTTTCTTATCTGGGGAAATGTTCAAGGCTCATTATGAAGTATTTCATTTCTAAGTGATATTTATGTTCTGTTCCTGGGAAAGATTTAGACCTCCTGTACCACCAACCCCCTACTAAGAACTTTATGTCATTTCACAGGCAGATGTCTTATCAATATACGTATACCTTGATGTATGGATAATTGCCTAACAACTCTCTCATTATAAAAGTTTGTCTCTTTCTCATAATAAACGGAGATCATGGAGATCATGCATCAACCATCTGGCCCTTGTTTTGTATATCTCTCTGTCTCTGTTTTCTCTCTCTCTCTACTTTTTCTCTCAACATCGGAACTTTGGCACTCAACACATAGTGCCCACATCTTCTAAAATGTACTAACAACAGACAAGAGAACAGACAAAAAAAAGAACTTCTACTATGGAAGTTTTTGTCTGGATATTATTTAGGCATTTTGCACATTCACTAATAAACTGTGTCCCTTTTTTTTTTTTTAATCAAAAAGTCAAGCAAATGACGAAGAATCTAGAAGTAAGTGGATTGCAATTTGTCATACAGATGTGGTATCATACTGGAAATACATACTTTTCAAGGCAAATTTTTTTTAAAAAGAAAGGAGAGAAAGAAGTGATTGATCAGAGCCATGGAAAGTTGAAGGCAAAACTCTTAATACCTGTTGCAGAGTGCTAATGGCTTCTTCTGAAGAATCATGATCTGAAAGTTTTATCAAGGCCTCTGCTTTCAAACAAAGGCAGAGATTCTTCTGATGAAGACTTCTACCAGATGAACTGCAGTTTTCTATTGTCTTCAGAGCTAAAAAAATGAAAAATAAAAATTTTAATTTGCTCTAAGGTGAGTTTTTAAAGAGCTATTGAATAAATAGAGATGTATATTTCAAGAGAAGCACAAATTACCAACATAATACACATGAAAAATGTGGTCATTAGAGACAGCAAGGAATTGAGAATCAAGAGGCTATGGGTTTGAATCTGCTTCTACTACCAACTACCTATGTAATGTAATGCAAGGTGGCTAACCACATACAAGTTGGTTTCCTCATAAAAGGAGTTGTTCTGAGGATCAAATAAAATGATATATAGAAAACACTTTGTAAATCTTAAAGCACCATATAAATACTAGCTTTTTAACTTTTGCTATCATCTGTAAAATGAAACAACTGGATCATATGGTCCCTAAGTTCTCTTACAACTCTAATCCTATGATAATTTATAGCTAAAGATGAAATCTTCACTGAGCCCAAGAAGAAAATAGCTGAAATTATGACAGAGCCATATCAAAATATGCTATATTCTGTATTAATAACGAGGCATCTCAGAACACCAACAAAGACTATCTATTAAATAAATGAGGCTTACCCTCCTCTCCCATACCAAAATGACTTGAACCAATTGGTCTATAAATCATATTCAGTGTGCACTCAAGAGGTTCCTCAGCATTAGAAAAATGAATGTATAAATTTGAGGGCCTGGTCCAAAAACACAGAACAAAGCATCAAGGATCCCCTGTCCCTCCCTTATACCAGCTGATGCTCAATCACAGGGTCCCCAGATCTCCTTAGGATTTTCCTTTGCACCTTTGGAGCAATTCAGAATCTTGGGAGAAAATCCTAAAGATCAGCAATATATTCTCCTAAAGTCTATCTATCCCAGTCTAAAAAATCTGGATTCAAAGAACCTTGAGGAGAACCTGTAAGTTTCCACTGACAGGTTATGTATCTAAGAACCTACTAGATGATGACTAAAGATATAATTAATCTAAAACAAACCCTTCAGGAATCTTAAATAATTCTGCATCCTAAAACAAAACAAAGTGCTGGAGTAATAAAGAAGTTATATTTCTGAAAATTAAAATAAAAGCTGACATTACTTTGCAAAGTGTTTTATATGCATTGTTCTCAAATGATCCTCACAATAACCCCATGAAGCAGGTACTAAAGATAATACTATCCCCAACTTGCAGCATTTTTGCAAACCTTAGAATGCTATATAAATTGCTAGTTATCAATACCATTACTATTACTGTTGTTATTGATATTATTTTACTGATAAGGAAACAGGATACTTTTAAGTGAAAGAGTTCAAGTTCAGAACTGGAGCCTCCTAAATCCCAATATATCCCTATACCCACTTCACCATGCTACCCTTTTGTATATTGCTTTTGAAACAAACTAAGTAAGCAATAATTATATCTCAATCATAAGATTTCAATAAGACTGTTACCTTGATTGCAGGAAAGAATAGCTTCTTTATATCGATGCATTTTCAATTGAGTCTCTGCCAAATGATACCATCCTGCTGTACACATACTGCTTAGGTTTAACCCTAATAAAATGTAATAATCATAAACTTTGGATTATTGAATTATTGAGTTATAGAGAAAGCAACTTGAGCCTAGAGCAATGACAACAGTTCTTATTAATTTTAAAACAATTTGAATCACTGGAGTCAGTAATGGCTTTCACAAAAAAATAATAATCATCATTAATAGGAAGCATTATTATAAAAGTAAAAGAGAATTGGCTTTCTTTGCATATTCTTGCCTTAGAACAGTCATCTAAGTGTCATATATTATACATAAGATCATAGATTATA
The DNA here is from genome assembly GCF_016433145.1 of Gracilinanus agilis. Classification (NCBI taxonomy): domain Eukaryota; kingdom Metazoa; phylum Chordata; class Mammalia; order Didelphimorphia; family Didelphidae; genus Gracilinanus; species Gracilinanus agilis. The sequence goes on along the minus strand of NC_058130.1, from coordinate 312,368,593 downwards.
CTCTAGACTTAGAAGGGACTTCTGAGGGCAAATTTTCCACTGCTCTGACTCCACTGCTCTGACTTTAAAGATGGGAAAACTGATCATTAAGGAAGTTAAATAATATGCATGAGGACCACACAAGTTCTAAATGGTCCTCTAACTTTAGAGCTATTGTTTTTCTACTGCACAATGCTGAATCTTTGAGTAGTAATAAAGTACTTCAAAATTTTATTCTGTTCTATGAATAAAATTTAATCATAGGTTTAAAAATGTATGAAGGAATGAGAAATTGAAGGAAAACTTTTAAGTTCTTTTTATCCAAAAGGAAACAAACTAAGATTTTGCCCAAAAATTTTTTCAAAAGTAATAGAGGGGGAGAAAAAAAAGTACTACTGACTTGGAATGAATTTAAACCAATGGCTTATACAAGCCTGTAAAAGTTTTTTACACAGATAGTTTTCAGATGGTTCCAATATAATTATTTGCAAGAAAGTCAATAACCTGATTAATTTTTATTTTTTATACACTGTAAATAATGTATTACTAAATACCTTCATTGGGAAGTCTGAATATGCAGTACTAATAGTTTCTGCAACAATAGTTGGCAACATTTTTGCTCATTTGTGAAAAAATAGCTTAAATATGTACTTACTTTATGAGTTCTTTTATTTTTCCATAGTAAAAAAGATGTTCCTCTCAAAATATAACCCTAAGAAGCATGACTTTTAATGTAAATTATGAAAAGAAAAAACAAGGAGATAAAGGGGGGGAAATTCCTTGTAATGATTTATTACTAATTCTAAAACTGGCAGATTTTGATTAGATGAAGATTGTCTATACTCCTAATATATCTTAAGCTAATATAATCTTAAAAATATGTTCAAACACATATTTTTTAAAATGTCAACCAATTCTTAGGAGGCCCATGCTATAAGCAAGGCACTTTCAAGATAATGGGGAAAAAAGAGATAAAAAGTTAACAGTCTAGAAAAGCTAAATGGTTTGGTGTTTAAAGAGCCAGGTGTAGAGATGGGAGATCCTGTGCTCAAATCTGATGTCAGAAATTTCCTAGTTGTGTGGCCCTGGGCAAATCCCTTAACCCAACTGCCTTGCCCTTACTGTTTGTCTACCATGGAATGGTTACTTAGTATCACTTCTGTATGGTATGAAACTGGGCATTATTTCCCAGCATACATTAATTAGTATTACTAGTCATAGATTGGCAACTTCCTATAGAAAATTAGTGGAAGTTAGGTGCCCTTAAAAAGGGAGACACCAATCTCTTCTTATGAAGAGTAGAGAAATCCCACTCCCCAAGCAGCTTTACACATAATATATATAAATACATACCTTTAATACACTTTTCTAATGTGGTTAAAAGAAACCACTACCCTCCTTTTTGTTCCCATGGGGAAAATATTAGTGTCCCACTTCCCATGGGAAATATCTTAAAACTTATGTTATAAACTTGACTACATGTCTTAAATGTTTCAGCCTAAAAGACCCTGGACATGTCTAAATTCTGAAATTGCAAACTTAAGGAAAGCCCCCGTGGGTTTGGAAGCAGCTAGGAAAACTTAAGGAGGACAGAACAAGATAAAGAAATATAACATACAAAAGCTACACAACACTGCCTTTCTCTATAATTGTTCAGCAGTTATTTGATTTGTATTTGTGACACACAGGTGGTGAGCAACAAGAAAAGTACTGTATTAAATTCCTATAAATTCTGAATTCATTTGTATACCTTTGGACACCGTTTTCTGAGAGATTCCTCCAGTACAGTGGTTCCCAAACTTTTTTGGCCTACCGCCCCCTTTCCAGAAAAAATATTACTTAGCAACCCCTGTCACATACTATCACCACCCCTTACAGTTATTCACCGCCCCCAAATGCACCTGTGGCCATCACCGCTCCCCTGGATCGCTGCAGCACCCACCAGCACTTTGGGAATCATTGCTCCAGACCATACTCCCATGCTCCCATTCTCTCTCATTCTCTCTCTCTCTCTCTTTCTCTCTCATTCTCTCTCTCTCTCTTTCTTTCCCTCCCTCCCCCAATTTCCTAAATAAAGCTGCATTTTCCCTGTCAGCATCTATCTAAGTCTCCTGTCTGCTCATTAGAGTGATTTCTGGGGGTGCAAGTTTCCCCCCAAAATTCTACTCCACACACTTCTAAGACTTTAGAAAGTAAGGATTTAAAAAGGATTTTTTTTTTAATGAAAAGTAATCCCTGCCCTCAAGGACTTAATGTATCTACTAAAACATCATTTTGTTGTTCAAGATTGTTTATTTAAAATTTAATCTGTAACATAACTAACTTTATGTAATATAACTTGTCATTTAGACAACTTAGTCTAAGACATTATCCATTAATATCAAATTGTTATTAAGAAGTACATTTTTTGAAGTTGTAATCATTTTTACTGATTAGAACCTGCTCTGAAACTTAACAATCTTAGAGAGCTGCCTGAGGCACTGAGAAATAAAGTGACAACCCATGGTCACAATATTAGCCCACCCACTAAGTAGCATTGCCTTTCTCTATAATCATTCAGCAGTTATTTGATTTGTATTGAGTGACAACCTAAAATCTGACTGCACAATCTATAAAACATTAGTATCTCCTCCATAAAATTTACCCAAAGAAACACCAGCTCACAATATTTTCTTCTTATTCTGAACTCCTACAGTACCTCGGTAGATGCTACATTGCAGTGACCTTTGCTATTGCATCAGTACATTCAGAGCCTATGATTTCATTCATCAATGAAGATCACAATCACCTCTAACAAAGAACTGCCTAAAGTTTAGAGACATTAAATGATGGTCCAGGATTACTTAGCTGTATATATTAGAGGTCCCATTTTAACCTCCTTTTTAGTATCCTATCTGACAGACTTCCTCTATCAGTCTTGCTAGTAAGATGCTTTGATATGTGTAATTCTTTCTTATGGGTTTTTCTCTCTAGCTAGATTTCAAGTTCTTTAATAGCCAACACTAAGTACTTAAACATTGAATATCACTTTAAGAGCAAGATTTCTACTACTTATTTTTTACTTTATGCATTACATATTTACCTTCTGTTAAGTTTTGGGCAGCCTCTTCATATTTTTTGTCTTGTAATGCTTTTATGCCTAACCCAATGAGGCCAGGACCACTTTTTGAGTCCTTCTCCAACAGTTGGCAACAATACTGTAGAGCTTCATCAGTAAAACTTCCTGGTATCAAGGAAAAATTAATTAAATTTAATTCATATGCACGAAATTTTTCAAGTTCCAGATCTAAAAAAAAAAAGTTAAATTGTATACTCTTAAAAATTATATAAGAAAAAAATAGGGACATTAATATCCTGTTAATGGAACTGTGAATTGATCCAACCATTTTGGAAAACAATCTGAAATTATGCTCAAAGAGTTATAAAATTGTATATACCTTTTGACCCAGCAATACTACTCAGGTGCTTAAGGTGATCAGGAAAAAGAACCTCTATGTTCTAAAATATTTTTAGCAGCTCTCTTTGTGGTGGAAATTGAGGAGATGGCCTCAATTTGGGAAATTAGCCATAGCTAAACAAATTGTGGCATATGAATGTGATAAAATACTACTGTATCATAAGTGATAATAACATAATAAGCAAGTTAATTTTTAGAAATATGTAAAGACCTACATGAAATTTTGAAAAGTGAAACAAGGAGAACCAATGGAACATTATAAACAGCAACATAAATATTGTTTGAAGAACAACCTGTATACATCCACCTCTGGAAAAAGAACTGATAAATAGAAATAAGCAAGATATATTTTAAATATTCATATATCTTTTTATCAAATGATGCCTTCTTTAGTGCAGAGAAGGGAAGGAGGAAGGGAGACACCTGGGAATTTTAATGTAATGGACAAACAAATAAATAATTATTTTAATTACAAAAGAAAAGCATGGTAATAAAACAATTTCTCCTTTCACTTCAGTAACATTCACATTCCTCTTTCCTAGCTAGAAACTGAATTCTTGAATATCAGAAATGACCAAAATAGTCAAAGAAAATTTGCTTCTAATTAAGTTTCTCCATCCTAAACAATAATAGTTTGAAATATGATTGGCACTCTAATGTTAAAAACCAGCCATAAGATTTCAGGAATATCCTACCACATACTAGTTTTTCTTATCTTTCTTTCTTTGAATAAGCTCCTTTATTGGACCAATTGCCAAAGAATAGCCTTGGTATAACAAAGTTAAATTAAAAATATTTTATAATCTTTTAAAGTCTTCTTTTTCCAAAATGTTAATGCTATGTAGTAATAATCAATCAATACAATAAATTTACTATATATGGTAGGTTTGCAAAATTAATTTTATGATCAATTTGGAAGAAGCAAATATATCAGAAATAACTATCTAAATTACATACTTATGAACCCAAATAATATTTTTATTTTTTTCTATCCTAAATCTTACCATCTTTCACTCCCTTCCTCAAAAATATTTAAGAAATAATAAAGGTATTTGGGGGAAGAGAAGGGAAGTACAGGGGAAAATTTTTGAAAATTAAGAAGTCTTAAAAAGAAATCCGTTTCCAACATAAAGTAATAAATTTGAAAAACAAATCTAAGAGATAGGCCGGTCAAAGCGTATTAAAATATCCAAAGTAGGAAGATCTAGGTCACCTCTGTATTTGTTGAAACATATTGGCTGTCTGGCCATGAAGCATGTCACAATTTTAAGAGCCCCAGCCAATGCTAAATTTCAGACTAATCTTACACTGGCAAAGGGAAATTCCCTACCTAAGAGAAGCCCTCTAATCAATAAAATCAATGACCAGGACAAAATAAACACTTGCTATATCAACAATATTTGTATTATAAATTTCCATTCATCACCAAATGAAATATTTAACAAATTTTTTCCACAGGATTTTTATCAAAATAGTAAAAGAAATATGCAAGAAGGAAAAATTGTTAACTAGGGAGTTTTTACCTTTCCAGTAAGTACTACAGCTAACTAAAACTAATAACACTTTTTACATAGGCAGTGACTCAAGCTCTCTTATGCAAAGGAAATGCTGGTGGACACTATGATGACCAAAAGGCAACATTCACCTTTTTTAAAGGAGAAATGTTTAAAAACTCAAATGTTCTATAGAGTTGTTAAGCAAAGAAATTGCAAATATGACTATTTTGCTATGTGGCTCAGTTCTAGCAATAGGTACTCTGTAAGGAGATAGGTGGCTCAGTGAATTGAGTGCTGACCCTGTAGTCTGAAAGCCTCATCTGCCTGAGTTGGAAATGACTAAAAAAATGACTGAACAACAACACTCCTTAAGAAATGCCCTGCAGGGCAGCAACAATCGAAAAAAAGGCCTCATATTCCTTTTTATTTTTGAGTGGGACAGTGAATGTTTCAGAATAAGCTGGCATGGGTAGAAAGTAAATCATTTGCATTTCAGATCCCTGTCCCTGTCAAAGGCATCTTTGTCCCTTCTACTCACCTAGCCACCACCCTACTTCAGGCTCTAATCAACTCTTGGCTGGAATATTACAAAAGCCTCTTAAATCAATCTCCCTGCCTCAAATCTCTCTATTTTTTTAATCCATCCTCCACACAGCTACTAATGATTTCCCTAAAATGCAGATATGGCCATATCACTACCCTAATCAAAAAATCCAGTAGCTTTCTACTATAGACTCTAGGATCTAAAATTATTTCTTCTTTAATCCTTTTTTTATTTCAATTTTTTCTTTTACATAAGTATCAGCACAGCAGCAAATAATTAAATAATTAATTTGATGAGTTATTGATTGATTAATTGACTAATTAATTAATTAGATGGTCAGTTAAATAATTAAATAATTGAAACCTATGCTATAAAAGTTTTACTGATAGGTAGCACCATCAAAAGTTTTAAAGACCATTAGTTGAAATACTACACAATTTTTTTTTTGCTTTAAATAACTTTATTAGTGCCAAAATCGCACCCCCTTGACACCACTTGGTACCCTCTCCAACACCTATCACTAGGGCCCCCCATCTTCTAGTGCTATTCCTCTTGGCTTTCTCAATTCCTCCCATTCCTCAGATGGTACTTAAAGAATAGATAATAAAGGCAGCTAGGTGGCACAGTGGATAGAATGCCAGGAATAAGTCAGGAAGCCTCATCTACTCAAGTTCAAATCTGGCCTCAGATAGTAGCTGTGAGACCTTGGGCAAGTTACTTAACCCTGTTTGCTTTAGTTCCCTTATCTGTAAAATGAGGTCGAGAAAGAAATGGCAAATTACTCCAGTATCTTTCACAACAAAACCCCAAATAGGGCCACATAGTCAGACATGACTGAAAGGCTGAATAACATCAAAAAGACTGATTTAAAGAAAAAAGTTTCCCAAAGTTGGTATGAACATCTTAAGAGGGCCAATTTCTTGAAGGGCAGAAACCACTATTGTATAGTAACTTTCACCAACTATGTTCTTTGGATATTACCTAGAGTACACAATAGCTAAACTTCATTAGGTAAAAGTAGGAGACTCATTCTGACCCCAGTCTCAAAAATAATAACCAAGTAGGAACAAAATGAAAAGGATAAGAGTAGGAAGAACCAAGTGAACTCTAGGCTGGCATTCCCGGAACATTTAGAATACTCTAATGTTACTAAAAAAGTGTCCTTAAGAGTAGGTACATTGTTCTCATTTTAAGGAAGGGATTAGAAAGTCTTCTATCCTCACACTCTACTACCCTGAATTGAGATTTATTACCCTCCTCCTCAATTCTAAAAGGGAAAGGATAGAAATCTTGGGACTAGGGCAAATTGAAGAGAAAAACATGAAACAACTACTTTATTGGCATGTACTCTGGGCAGAAAAATGCTTCAACTCTAGGAAGATAAATTATAAGTAGTGAAATTCTAAGTCCAAAGGATGAAAAGGTCTAGGAATGAAAGCAAAACAATCCCTGAAATGAAAATTCCATTCTAATGAACTTTGTAAATATGATTTTAAAAATCCCAGAAAGTACATATCTCATAACCAGATTTTATTTACATCTAACTCTAAAATGGTTTTCATATGTTGTTTCAACCAGACATCATTAAAGGATTTTCTCTCTTTATATACCTAACTAGTAGATGAAAAACATTTTGTCAGTATTTACTTATTTTAGGTGATTTGGACATCAGAATGTTTCTAAAGCATAAAACCTTTTTTAAAAGTTCTAATCTAATAACTGAATTTGAATAAATAACAAAATTTCCTATTTTCTTATGTTTCAATAACTAAGCAAAATAAAATCTAACCAAAAGGTCCTTTTAGAATTGAAAGGTTGGGGGGGGATCATTATATGACAACTCTGAAAGCTAGTCATTATTTGCTGGTTGTGTTTTAACAAGCTGAATTATGCTAAGAAATATAATCTTCAAATCTCAACATCAAAGTAGCACAAAGGAGACTGAAATTTACCATTCTCTTTGAAAAAGAAGTGATTCAGTTTTAGTAGATACCCAAATTGTTGAAGAAAAATAAAAATCCTTTTCACAAGTGACCCTAAAGAATGACTAAAATACTCAAAGTACTCAGTACATAAGAAATTTGAGTTATGACTTAACAACAAACCCACAAAGTCACAACCTATCTGAATTCATTACCAAGTCCAAATTCTCCAATCCACAGTGACCCTCTCTCTGGTAACCATAGATGGTTGGAGAAATAGCTACCTTCTTTAACTGTCAGATTTTCAAGTGCTTTGTTCTGATAAACTACCAGGAGACCAACATAAGCCAGATATCTTATAATCTCTCCAAGATTTTTAGAACCATTTAGTTGTGTTATAGTAACAATAATAAATTATAATTCTTTTCACTAGTATCCTGCTTATCTAGATCTTTACACTAAAACTTCAACCTTTAGACTTACTTATGTTTCATTTCACTCTCATCTACCTACCATCTTAGTATCGATACTTTGATAATTACTGAATTTACACAATTCAGTTGGTTATACTTTTCTATCTTGCCTCTATTAGTCTTTTATAACCTTATTTAGGGACAAGGTCTATTCCCTAATATCTATCAAAGACTATGTAGCATACTACTTTATATCCTATGAGAATACAATACTTAATTTCAATTCAACATTTATTAAATATCTACTATAAGCAAGTTACTATACAACATTTATATAATAGTATTTGTTGATATTTATTAGCAAATAATACTCAACCTTTTTAAAAGGTACATGCTGGGGCAGCTCAATAATTCAACACATAAAGAGCCAGGCCTGGAGCCAGAAGGCCTGGGGTCAGTGTTGGTAAATCTTTTGGAAATCACATGCCCAAACTGCACTTTCAAGCCACCTTGAGACCCCCACATTACCCCAGATAGTGAAGGGAGGAAGTGCTCACATTGAGCTGCTGGCAGAGGAGCAAGGCATGTGAAAAATGTACCCTGGAGCTGTAGAGAGAGGGAATTGAGCAGACCTCTCCATGGCACATGTGCCATGTCTTCAAAACCAACACAGGCCTGGGTTCAAATCTGGCCTCAAATACTTCCTAGCTAAGTGACCTCGGGTAAGTCACTTTACTCCAATTGCCTAGCCCCGAGTTGGCAAACCTATGGCATGTGTGTCAGAGATGGCCGCTCGCCTCCCCCTCTCCATGCACCTTAGGACATCATCACTTGCCCCTCGGCCCAGCAGCCCAATGGGGGCTCTTCCTTCCTCCCTTGTGTGGGGTAAGGCAGTGGCTCACATGTGGTATGAGGATTGTAGTTTGGTCATGTGATCTCTAAAAGGTTTGCCATCACTGGCCTGGACCTTTACTGCTCTTTTGCCTTACAACTAACTGATACTTATATCAATTCTGAGTCAGAAGGGTTTAAAAATAGAAGTGCATGCCAGGATGCCAAAATTTTTTCCATTTGGTCTGTCTCATCTTCCTCTGTAGGGAAGGTAGATTCCACATGTCACTGGGTAGAAGGAAACAAAATGACAACTTATTTTTATAATGCTTAGAGAAGGCTAGTCCTGTTCTAAACATTACAACTGTTAACATATAAACAATGGCCAATTTAGTTTTTTTAAAAAGACCTCTTGTTTTAATGTTTATCATAAAAATGAAAACCATGTCTGTCTTATTATTGAAGGGTTATTTGATGCTCTTTTCCTTAAAGAGCATCCATCTTTTAAGATGTCTTATGAGGCTTTTTGTCTTGTCTCACATATTTCTGGAGGAAAACCCTCCATTTCCCTCCAGAATGAGCTTTCCTTTATAAGAAAAACAAATAAGCAATAACAACCTGTACAGCAGAGGCATCAAATTCATTACATATCTGCAAAATTCCTTAGTGAGAATCAGATTAAAATATAATTAGGAAATAACAAAATAAAATTTAAAAACAATATAAGATAATGTTCATTTTTGGTTTTCTAAGTCAATCTGGGCCACAAGAATTCCTTTCTATATGAGTATGACACTATTGCCACTGCCCTAGTCTTCATAAGAGTCTTCTGGCCTCATATGTAAAGAAGTATATTTCATTATATGTTCTCTAGACCAGTCATGGGTTTTTCAGTTACTTAGTTTGGCTTCTTTTTAGTAACATTTTCATTTACACTGTTGTAGTTCAATTAAAATATATTGTCTTCTTGATTCTGCTTATTTCACTCTGAATCAGTTACTACAAATCTTCTGGTGTTGCTAAGAATTTCTCACATTCTTCATTTCTCATTCTACAGTAATAATCCACTATATTCACACAGGGCAGCCACTTTATTCGAGTTCCTTGATACTAAAAAGAGTAATGCCATGAATATTTTGTTTTATGTTAGACATTTGCTTTTGTCTCTGATCTTTCTGGAATATGATCAATAGCAAAGTTGTTGAGTCAATGGGTATGGGGCAGTTTAGAACTTTTTCTTGCATAATTCCAAAGTTCCTTCTAGAAAAACAGAACCACGCATAGCTCTACCAACAGTGTATAAGCATGTTTTCTCAAAGCATCTCCAACACTTAGTGACCCTGTTTTTGGTCATCTTTGCCAATTCTGTGTTTGGTGAAATGTGAACATCTCTTTTAATATTAGTTACTTAAAGCATGTTTTCAAATGGTCATTTATTATTTGAATTGTTATTTTTAAAATTTTTCATATTCTTTGATAGCTAATCTAAAAGGGATTGGAGTGTTTTATTCAATCTTCAATTGTTCTTGATCACACTACAGCACTTCCATAGCCTGCTTTTCTCATCATTACTTCTCCCAGACCTTTTTGAAGTCTGACATTAATCAAATTAGCAAAGTGTGGCATGGCAACTCTTTTGTTTTTTCTTACTTCTAGTCTCTATTCTCTATTTTATTTGCTTCAGGCTTCCTATAAAAGTTTCCCCAAACTTTCTCTAAGATTTATTTTCTCAGCCCAATCCTAGAAATAAGCTTAAATAGAAAAAAATTTAATATGCATTTGTCTTGACTCATTCTTTTGTTTATTTGCATCCTGTTACTTCCAAAACATATCATAAAAAAAAAATCTTACTTTTCCTCATATTCTACTATATAATCCTTCCATCCTCAACATACTAACCTATTCTTACTTAGATAAAATATGCCTAACAGTTCACTTACTCCTAACTTTTCTGACACCAAAAAATGACTTTGCTCTTTCTGCAACCTCTTCATAATACGTTGTTCAATTCCTATTTATCCTTTAAAACATAGGTTTCCATAAAGTTTCTCTGATCTTATAGGGCATATACCTTTCTCTGAAAGTTGGCCTTATAATTCATCTTACACAGCATAAAAATCTTTGTATTAGTAGTTATATGTGCATATGCTTTCTCTCTCTAATTAGACCTTAATCCCTTGCAGGTAGGAATCATGTTCTATACTCATTTATGCACTCTACCATGGTTAACCTAATTCCTTGAATCTGTATTCAGTCAACAGTGAAAACAACAAATATCCTAAACACAAACAAAAAACTTCAACTTACCTGACTGAATTAAATGTAAGCTAAGTATTTCCAATGGATAAGATACAGTGGGATAGATGTTCATCATACTTTCACAGGCCTTCTTCAACCTAGGAGTCTCATGAGGAAACTTAAAAATATAAAAACAAAATAAAACTCAATATTTGCATTAGTAAAGTATGTTTTAAAATAAAGTTACACTGTAGATATATTGTAAAAATGTTTGTAAAAAGATGGTTAAAAATCTTACTTTAGATAAACACTGAATGAAGCGTCTATAAAGGATTTCGTGATCTTCACTAGGAATGTTATCTGAAGAACTCAATGCATTTTCAAAAGCAATGAAAAGCTAAAAAGACAAAAAAGATAAGAAGTTATGACATCACTGTAACATGAAATTACAAATATAACAAGTGGAAACTTCATGAGTTTTTTTTAAAAAATACATAATGTTCCATATTTCTTAGTTCCAAAGATCTTCCCATTTATTATAGTCCAAGAGTAATTCTTTTCATGAAAAGAAATAGATCATATTTTAGAAGCATATGCTGCAAGTCCATACCAGATTCCACCTCCCACCTCTAGAACTTTATTTCAGCTACCATCCCATGCCAGAGAGGCACTCTCCTTTTTTGCTACCTCCCTGAATCCCTAGTCTTCTTCAAGATTCAGCGTAGCCACGTTCTCCGCAAATGTCTCCTGATCTCTCCAGTTGCTGGGATGTTGCTCTCAAAACCACATTGGAGCCTTCCGGGTTAAGATGGTGGCAGAGTAAGAAGCAGCTCTTAACCTCTCCTGACCGAAACACACAAAACTCCTCAAGGGAACATAAAAACAAGTCCAGACGAACGGAGGAACCCGACAACAGGGCACAGCGTGGAAGGTATGTGGAATCGAGACATTTCCAGGCTATAAAGGGCTCTCACTAAATCGCGGGCTGAGCAACCGCCCCACCCCCACCCCCTCCACACACAGCACCTATAGCACGGAACCCAGCTAAAAAGAAATAGAGCAAGTTTGGGGCACCTATCGAGTCATTGGCAGCTCCGGGGCCTGTTCCTGAGAGCAGCAAGATTTAGGACCCCAATAAGCCAGAGAACGCAAGCGAAATCTGAGCGCGAGGGCAGAGAGTGGACGCCCAGCGCAGAGCGCACAGGCACTGGCGGGGGCGTGGGTGGAGGCAGACACAGCCAGGAACTAAAGCTCTGAAAACCTGAGTGGGGAACCAGTGCAGACCGGTATACGACTGTGGAAGCAGCGCCCTGAGACTTGTAAAGGAACCTCCTGCAGAGGATCAAGCAAGGGGGTCCACTAGGGGGCTTGACCTTGGAAAAAACCAGAACTCAGACCTCAGGTACCAATAGACCGCGGACAGACACTGAGCGAGAGGATAAACCTGAGAAGCTGCTGGGCTAATGATGGCTACCCAACCTCAGGAAACTCAGAAGAGAAAGAATAACAACAAGAAAAAGAAGCCCTTAACACTCGACAACTTTTACACAGAGAAAATCCAGACAACCGAGCAAACAGAGGAGGAGAACAAACAAGCATCCGGACCCTCCTCAAATAAGGAAAACTCCTCACAAGCTATGGAAGAGTTCAAAACTGAGATTTTGAGGAAAATGGAAGAGATCTGGCAAGAAAATAACTGTTTAAAAGGTAAAATCTTGCAATTGAACACCAGAAATGACCAGATTGAAAAGGAATTCCAGAAGATTATGGCCGAAAATCAATCCCTAAAGGCTAGAATCGAGCAATTGGAAGCTAATGATCTCTCAAGACAACAAGAACAAATAAAACAAAGTCAAAAGACTGAAAAAATAGAAGGAAACATGAAATATCTCAATGAGAGAGTGACAGACCAAGAAAACCAGTCTAGAAGAGACAATTTGAGAATAATTGGTCTTCCAGAAAAACCAGAAATTAATAGAAACCTGGACTCCGTACTAAAAGAAATTATTCAGCAAAATTGCCCTGAAGT